>NW_007378416.1:144789-164219 GCF_000475195.1 Diaphorina citri | reverse complement strand
AATGGATGGGTGACTTGAACATTATATTGGGAATAAAGGGAGAACGGGCTCTAGTCTTGATTTTAAATCATTACATGAAAGTAAAATAAAAAAATCAAATCAAGAATAATAATAATAAAGTGAATATTAAACAAATTAGGTAGGTACATAGGTACTGATTTTCTCTAATCACGATCGAATACACTACGGGCTAAAAAATTCCCGGAGGGACGGGCCCAGCTTGTTTTATCTTTATCTCCTTTTCCCTTTTTGTTTGTAGGTTCCTCCCATTACTGCCCAATTTCCCATAATTTCCTAGATTCTAGGACGACCTCGATATTATTCCCTCCCAAAGAAGTTGTTTGTTATTATAGTCAGCTCTATGTAAGTATGAAGCTAATTTATCTCAGGTTCTAAAAGATCATGCTGAAATGAAATTTGGACGTTCTGCCTCGAGCATTTCAGTCCAATTTGTCACCCATACCTAGTTTTTCCTCAAAAAAAATAAAGCCATATCTTTGTATAGAAATCAAAGAAGGAAGGAAACGACTTGTATAAAGAATATAAAGATAGAGAAATAGATAACGTTGGGGTAAGATTAATGCCGATAAAAGAGCTGCATAATTCAACGAAGAGAGAGAGAGTGGGAGGGAGGGAGAGAAAAAGAAAGAGAGAGAGAAAGAGAGAGAGAGTAAGAGTTTACTTTTATACAAATGTTAGAAAACTCGGATGTTGACTGGACAAAAATATTTTCCTCCCTCGTTCTCTTCCTCCTCCTTTATTCCCCCTCCACCCTCCACCTCTTCTTTCATCCCCCCTCCACCTCAATACCCTACAGCCCTAGTTATCTCCTGCTTGATTGATGAAAATGAAATGGGAAGGAAGAGAGAAATACACACATCAGTGGCGAAACCATTGGGGAAGTACCAGTATTTGTTTGATAGAATAGAATAGAATATACCTTGTTTATCCTGCCCGAATAGGACTGAAAAGTCCCTTTACCCCAGCAGTCTAAACAAGGTCTCGTACGAGATCACATGCTTGCACGTTGTTCTGATCAGTGCTCGTCGCCAGGAAGTTAGTCTGAACCTTCTGCGCTAACCGATTGTGCTACGGAAATTGTAAATGTAGTTTCTTTGTGTTATTATGTCACAACTTTGGTGCTCACTGCAGCAATGTAGAATTTTTCCCAATATCTCAATAATTAGGCTTGCCAAACGTCCCGAATTGGCCGGGACAGTCCCGAATTTCAGGGGGCGTCCGAATGTAGTTTCTTTGTGTTATTATGTCACAACTTTGGTGCTCACTGCAGCAATGTAGAATTTTTCCCAATATCTCAATAATTAGGCTTTCCAAACGTCCCGGATTGGCCGGGACAGTCCCGAATTTCAGGGGGTGTCCCGGCGTCGGGGTACTTTATGCAAGCTGAGATGAATTTTGTCGCAGTGAAATCGGCTTGGAGACTTGTTCTCGATAGAAGCTGATGGCAGCTACCATCTACCTGTTGATTTAGGTAGACCATGTTTGAATAGTTTTCGGATGTTCTCAAATTATGATGTAGACACTGTGAGACAGTTTAGATAACTAAAGACATATCCTGTTTCCTGTTTGTAGGACAGAGGTTGCCCGTGGGCTGCACCTTCCATTTTCGACAGGGTAGTGTTTTATTTTGACGGAGCTCTCGAATTTACAATACAAGAAAGAAAGAGAGGGGGAGGAGATAAAAAATGTAAAATATAGGATGATGCCAGATAGAAAGCACATTTCACATTAATGATTCCACTTTCCATCTTCCTCTCCTTCCATTCGTCTTTTTCTCTTTTATACTCCATTAACGTTTCTAATCTGGCTTTCTAATTCTTTTTAAAATTAATGAGTTTTAATTATATTTGTATAAAAGAAGGAGTGAGTGCATTTATGTAATTTTTCTTGTCTGTACATTATGCTTCCACTGTTTCTTTCTACAGACGTTCGGGGTCCTTCTTTATGTTCTTGTGCATTTATGTAATTTTTCTTGTCTGTACATTATGCTTCCACTGTTTCTTTCTACAGACGTTCGGGGTCCTTCTTTATGTTCTTTTCTTTTGGTTTCACTATGTTCCATTCCATCTGTTTTTTCTGTTTTCAAGTTTTAATGGAGTTTTTCTTTTTTCTTACATTTCCCCATCCCTCTCATATGGAAAATCGTAAATACTTGTTTGACACACTATAACTTAACTTGTCCTGTTGCACATGAACTCTTGTAATAATGTTCCATATTAGTTTCAGAAACCTTTTCATTAACCCATTCTGTGGCATTTAAGAGAATTATTGTCTGGTAGCACCATTTGTCCAAGATTTCCTCTTCATAGAGAAGGTCCTTCGTTCAATTTTCAACGATGAACATGACCAGTTGATCCTCGTAAATACGTTCACTATGTTCCATTCCATCTGTTTTTTCTGTTTTCAAGTTTTAATGGAGTTTTTCTTTTTTCTTACATTTCCCCATCCCTCTCATACGGAAAATCGTAAATACTTGTTTGACACACTATAACTTAACTTGTTCTGTTGCACATGAACTCTTGTAATAATGTTCCATATTGGTTTCAGAAACCTTTTCATTAACCCATTCAGTGGCATTTAAGAGAATTATTGTCTGGTAGCACCATTTGTCCAAGATTTCCTCTTCATATAGAAGGTCCTTCGTTCAATTTTCAACGATGAACATGAACAGCTGATCCTCGTAAATACATATTTCGTTTGGATACACAATCCGTTTCAGGCATCGGGAACTGATGAAGAACATGCTTTAAAAAAATGTAATTCAACTTTTGTTAAGTACAAAACTTAAATGGGGCGATGAATAACGACAATGATATGTACAAAGAAGTTTGCGAATCGCTCACTTTTCACAATGGTTTTTTCTTCGGTCAAAAAAACCAATGACTGTTCCACTGTAATTGTATGAAACTTTAACAATATTTAAAACCGTTAAAGAACAATCTTATAAAAAATGTGAAATCATCTTCTTCGTCCAGTCTGTGTTCTTCCTCTGCCTCCAGCACCACGTCCTTAGCCAGTAATGCTACTGGTGAGTGTCTTGTTTATGCCATTATACTACTCCTTCCACCCCTGGTTACTTAGGAGTTCAAGGAAGTATCACTCGTTACAGCTGTTGCTCGAAAATCTCGAAATGGACTGCAATGACTGTTCCACTGTAATTGTATGAAACTTTAACAATATTTAAAACCGTTAAAGAACAATCTTATAAAAAATGTGAAAAAAAAAAGTTTTTTCAAGCAGTTGATCCATGTCTCGTAGAACCAGTTTTCTCAAAATCCGTCCTACATTGATTTCTTACCTTTGAGAAGATCCTTTGTCTGATCCACCCTCGCACACCCACACCACCAGCGCGGAGATATTTACTTGTCCTGAAATCTTCGCGAATAACGTGAAGATTTATTTCCCAAGATCGCGTATAAATCTGTAACCGACTTTCCTTTTTAACCCTTTCCGTGGGAATAGTCCCAAGATGGTACGCCGCGTATAAATCTGTAACCGACTTTCCTTTTTAACCCTTTCCGTGGGAATAGTCCCAAGATGGTACGCCTACGCTGCTGTTGTTAGATACAAATATGATACTGAATTGAGTTGAAAATAGGTTATTCCTTGAATCCTTGTTTATACTGCCAGAATTTAACCTACAAGTCCCTTTTCTCCTTCGGTCTAATAAGGAAAAAAATTGAAATTAAAATGAGAAATTGAAAATTACATTTATCGGTTACATTGATGGGTTAAGACTAGCGATAATTCATCTTATTATGTCTTTTACGTTTACTTTTGTGTGTTTACATTATTTTTATCCCCATTTTTCTTCGCCTTCGTGTCCGTTACTTTTTCTTCTGAATATTGTGAAATTCTGCCTCTTTGACGCAATGCTTTTTCGAATTCCTTACCAAACTCCTTCGCTCATCCGGTATCTTACCCGTTCTTCTTGATGACTATAGTAGGTAATGTGTTCTCTTTAGGGTAGGGATATAGGTATACTTGGTAACTTGAAAATTGGTACCTTTTAATTAGCGATGTACCTATACATACTTTATTATACCTTCCAATCTTCACATAGCTACTAGCTTAAAATCAGAAATACTGTAGCATGAAAAAGGATTTTCAATTGAACAAATATAATATTTTTTGCTGAATTTTTCCCGAATGGAAGGACATTACGGGCGGAAATCAATGCATGCATTCATCTGGACGAAATGAGAAAGCACTCGCATGTCTGTGAAATAAGTGTAGGTTCTTTGTTTTCTATATTGTATGAATTTTTACATTTCATCATGAAATGAAATAACGAGTCATTGACCTCCATTATTGAACAATTTAATCAAATTTTATTTACAGAAATATACGAATATGTATAGATAGGTACAACAAGTGATAACAAGTTATGGAATATTATTGAACAATTTAATCAAATTTTATTTACAGAAATATACGAATATGTATAGATAGGTACAACAAGTGATAACAAGTTATGGTGGGGGAGGGAGAACCCCCCTCGCCTGAGGAGGGGGCTGTTGATGTGACTGAAACGAGAAAGACAGACAGACAAGTGGTGAATGAAATGATTCAATTAGTTAGAGACTAGGTAATCTGGGTATATATTCAATTAGTCAGAGGCTATAGCATGATGAATGCACCAGTTTCCGACGAGTCACTGAAGTTAAGTAAATGCCTATGTTGCCTATGGCATTCTCTACCTCCATCTCCATTACCTGATTTGTTTCAACATTTTGGGCCCAAAGTACACGTATTAGTAGATTGGAAGGTAATAAAGTATGTATAGGTACCTCGCTAATTAAAAGGTACCAATTTCCAAATAATTCATAAGAGAGAGAGAGGAGAGAGAGAGAGAGAGAGGAAGGGAGGGAGGGAGAGAGAGAGAGAGAGAGGGAGGGAGAGAGAGATCACCCTCCTTCCTCTAATTCAAGGGAGGGGGGGTCAAAGCCAATATTTCGGGGGAGAAGGGAAGGAGCTTTGTGGGAGCAATTACTCATAAAAAATATAAAACCAATTAACAGATTTCGAACTGCAACTAATTATTCTCCCATCCGAAAAAAACAACGAAATTGTTGCACCATTTTTTCCATTTTCACCGTTTCGGAAACACACAAATAAAATATTAATTAATATAGCAGAAACGATGCTTCAGGGCCGCATCCAGGATTTTCCTAGGGGGGAGGGCGTACTTAATACGGCCCTGTGATGCTTCCCCTTTGACAAAGAGGAAGCCGTGTCGGAAAGTGGAGTTGGTTGAATAGGGTAAAAGCCAAAAGGGAAAATTCGTCTGCAGTTTACACCGAATAGGGAACAACTATAAAATTGAATGAAATAACCCGGAACACACTAAAAAAAAAAACTTTCAAAATCATTAAATTTAACCCTTTCAGCCCTGTACTCCCAAGTGATCTCATGTTTAACTCTCACACTTCATTAATAGTCCCATCTTTAATCCATAGGTATACTTTCAAAATCAATAAATTTAACCCTTTCAGCCTTGTACTCCCAACTTCCCAAATAATCTCAAGTTTAACCCTTATATGCACTCCCAAGTGGTCTTATCTTTAACCTTTAACCCGTATACTTACAAGTGGTCTTGCCGTTTGAACGCCTTCCCACACATCGTACACACGTACTTCCTCTCATCACTGTGCGTCAGTTTGTGTTTAGCCAGAGCAGATGCATTACCAAACACTTTGCCGCACACCTGTAATCAGAACAAACGATAGATTTTTATTATTATTATGGTCTTTATTTTCAAATTCATATTCATACACACTGCACACACTGCTCATCTATACGGGAACAAACAATATTCCCAAGGATAGGTGGGTTGGAAATTTTGAACAACCGTAATTGACATTTCTCTCACAGATTAGTCCAGAAAATATCGAGCCTACTAGGAAATCGAGCTCCAATCTCGAGAACCAGCGGACAAGTACTGTGCGTCAGTTTGTGTTTAGCCAGAGCAGATGCATTGCCAAACACTTTGCCGCACACCTGCAATCAGAACAAACGATAGATTATTATTATTATTATGGTCTTTATTTTCACATTCATATTCATACACACTGCTCATCTATCCGGGAACAAACAATATTCCTAAGGATAGGTGGGTTGGAAATTTTGAACAACCGTAATTGACATTTCTCTCACAGATTAGTCCAGAATATATCGAGCCTACTAGGAAAGCGAGCTCCAATCTCGAGAACTAGCGGACGACTCGTGTTCTCGTGTAGTCTGTGACGAAGCATCCCCATCCCGTATGTCCCTCGTCAGATGATCAAGA
The DNA here is from genome assembly GCF_000475195.1 of Diaphorina citri. Lineage (NCBI taxonomy): Eukaryota > Metazoa > Arthropoda > Insecta > Hemiptera > Psyllidae > Diaphorina > Diaphorina citri. The sequence continues at coordinate 157,909 of NW_007378416.1, read as the reverse complement.
AGAGACACAATAAAACCTATTTTCAGTTGTGAGAAAAACATTCCCCCCTTTTCTGAAAATTTGGCCCAATTTGTGTTTTCAAAGGATCTCATTTTTTTTCACATCACATTTTACTAGTCTGACGAAGCTTTCAAATTGTGGACACATCTTAAGAATGAAAGTAGGTACACATCGCTTTTCTAGTAGCAGTTCAAATTTAGTCATATCTTCCATAACTTTGTTTAAGTATGTATAGGTACATCATTACGTACCATCGTACGTATAGCGTACTCGTAAGTATTAATGACACACAGTTCATAAAACAAACAAAAGTCAGCAATAATTGCTGAATGAATGGACTTGCATGCACCCTGTACGCTAAGTTTATTTACGTCGTCACGTACGTATAGCGTACTCGTAAGTATTAATGACACACAGTTCATAAAACAAACAAAAGTCAGCAATAATTGCTGAATGAATGAACTTGCATGCACCCTGTACGCTAAGTTTATTTACATCGTCAGCATCACATCAGCATCTACAATGATGCAGTTGTGACACTGCAGCCTTTGTCTTTACGCTGAATAGTTTTTTGTTGAATTTTTTTGTGTTCTCGTTTTTTTGCAGTTATTTATAAGAAAAATATACCATCTGCTTTTCGTCACATGGACATAGGGCCACGGATTATATCTACATACGAGTATGTAATACATTAAATTTATTATGATATTCATAACATGACCTTGTTTAATGTGATGTAAACGATTTAGTGCAGTGAGCAGCGCTGTGGTTCATACTGCCGAAAGAACAGGTAGATGGTAGCTGCCATCAGCTTCTATCGAGAACAAGTCTCCAAGCCGATTTCACTGCGACAAAATTCATCTCAGCTTGCATAAAGTACCCCAACACCGAAAAAACTGGCCAACATTAATTCCCAATATTCTTCGTGGCCAACTAATTTGACTTGAAACTATCATTCGTCAGTTCACAAATTTTAATCGATCAACTAGAATTTTATCTCCGGAAAATTTTCTGAAACTAAAGTAAATTTTTAATTTTTTCAAATTTTATCGAAAGTTTTTCTTCAACTTCAAAAATGGCATCCATGATGGCTAACCCCAACCTTCAGATGTCCGCTTACAACTGCATTCGCCAACTGTGTGGACCCAACAATCAATTCATCGCCGAGGGAACCCTGCTGAATCAACTGAAAGCTCAGACCATGTGTCCTAATATCAACATGCTCAAGTCAGTCCTAGCTCAGCTGGTGAAAGCTAACATGGTGGATTGCTATGTTCCTCTGACCCAGGCAGGCTGTGGTCCAGACTGTGGTTGTGGCTCGTGCTGTGCTGGAGGATGCTGTGGTGGCTGTGGCTCGTGTGGCAGTTGCTGCGCCTGTGGCGGTTGCGGTAGATATTACCGCGTTAAGATCGGTTAAGATGATGGCACCTCCCCTATGGGTTCAGTGCTGATGGTTTGGTCCTGATGCGGCGGCACCGTGTAAAATTTGTACATTTTGCTTTTGTATTTTATTCAATAAAATTCCTAGTCAGATATAGGGCAGACAAAACGTCTCAATCAGTCTCTGGGTCCCCAATTAGCCTTCACAGGGCATAACGAACATTTTCCGAATTTTCAGAACTTCCAGGACATACAGTTCACCTTTTTCTCTGTATGTATCTATGCCCCAGTTTTGAAAATAATTTATCTCGCTCTCTAACAAATTAACTATTATGAATGTAAAGTATGAACTTTGGAAATGGTTTCGACTATTGAGTAAATGTTATAAAATCATGTAGATATCTATCTATATCATATGTGCACCGAAATGGGCAAATATATATAGGTAACCGTACATACCTTTGTACCTAATTACATATTTTTTGTTTGTATAATTATTGATAAATAATGTACACCTACGTCCAACATACCCATGTAGTAAGTAGTATGTACCTACAAGTCAATAAAACAAAATTATGTATTTTCCTCCGGTAAAGACACTTTCATACTAGAAATAACATTCCTCCATACATTGAAATATTTCAGGAGACATCAATACACACACATGGCACAGAGCGCCTGTGACCTGTGAGGTATTTGCATTATAAATAACAGTACAAACATGTGTCAAACCAGGGAATGCATTTTTCTCCATTGGAAAAGTATATTTATGTAGGAGCTCTACGCTTTCAGATGTTTCTCGGAACACTGACACTGATAGAAAGCTTCCTTTTCTTCCTCTAAGCTCGACATGTCTTCTCAATAAAACCCTCATTAGAAAGAGATTCAAAACGAAGGTATTTCAGGATTTTGTTGGCTAACAAGACGTTGGAATAAATGAGTCTCTCGTCTAACAATCCTGGCAGATTACGGAAGAAATAGAAATGTTGGAGCGACTTTTACTGCTGCCATATTACTCTATTACTGTGACATTGTTCTGTGCGAGCTCAACTTTATCATTACACCCTTTATAAGTTTATTTACTTTCATTTTAGCATCCAGTCATCTACAAGCCCTTTTATATTACGAAAATGTCCTGTTCAGAACCTACCATCTATTCTACCACGTTAACTCTCATTTCTGAACTGTGTCACTTTTCTGCACACGTTCCAATATAGCCGAGGCGAAAAAAACTCCAGCACATAGCTACTAGCTTAAAATCAGAAATACTGTAGCATGAAAAAGGATTTTCAATTGAACAAATATAATATTTTTTGCTGAATTTTTCCCGAATGGAAGGACATTACGGTATTAGTACCATGCGGTTTTAGGTTCATCTTTAGTTTACATCACTCCATTCCTTAACTGGCTAGCGGAGGTAGTACATTGAATGTACCACTTCCCAATAGATCACTCAAGCTAAGCATCGCTTTTGACAACGATGTAATATACGCCCCTGATTAACATTGGATGGAAATAAATAGTGTTAACATTTTTTTCTCTCCCTTTTTACATTTTTAAAACGTATAAATACATATTTTGCATTTTCCTTCCTTCTTCTCTCCCCTAGTTCACTTTATCCTGTATTGTTCATTGTTTATTGTGAACATAAAATTCCTGTATAATAGCATGTTATTCCTGAATATTAGCATGTTATATTCCACGAAATCTAGGAACGCTGTTGAGGTAAATTTTCACCGTGGTTAATTAAAAGCAATGGAAACTTGGCTAAAACGTTGATTATTTCTGGGAACTAGAAACCTCGTTCATTTTGTAGCACGAACAATTTGAAAATGGATTTGACAGGTTTGTTTGAAAAAGTGAAAAACGTACCTATTTTGAAACGCCACAGAATTTTTTATCGCTGGCAGCTCGCAATCACGTCAATTTCAAATTAGGTAGACAATATGGATATAATTTAGTCTTTTGGGTATTTTTTAGAATCTAAATTTGTCGCATAGTCATTGTATTGAGTACCTAGTTCCCTTACTTACTTTACTTTCCATGTCCGGTTACCTATTAATAACTTGTTACCCAATAATAACTAGTTACCTTTGAATCATTGAGAGAGAAACAATTAATAAAATTTTATTGATGAACTGCCCAAAGTTTGGGTTGCCAAAAGGACACTACTCAGACAGAATTGTTACAATAAAATGCCATCTTTTCTTTCATCTCGCCACTCCAAGGTTCATCTTACCTTGGTGCTGGATATGGAGCTGGAACACGAGCTCGTGGAACTACTTGGCGTGCTCGCACTACTCGATGACCTTGAAGTTTCCAACAAACTCGCCAAGTGTCCGCTAGACTGCGCCGGTGATGCTGATGACGTCACTGTTGTGGGCGGAGCTAGTGAACATTTGATGGCCAATAGCGAGGAGCTATTACTGGACGAAGAGATTGAAGTCGAGGTTGAAGAGGTACTTGAAGTAGCGACGGTAGAGCGGGAGGGGGAAGGGGAAGAGAGGGGAGGAGTGGGAGGCGGGGCGTATTGGATACAGGAAGAGTTGGGGGAGGGAGAACCCCCCTCGCCTGAGGAGGGGGCTGTTGATGTGACTGAAACGAGAAAGACAGACAGACAAGTGGTGAATGAAATAATTCAATTAGTTAGAGACTAGGTAATCTAGGTATATATTCAATTAGTCAGAGGCTATAACATGATGAATGTACCAGTTTCTGACGAGTCACTGAAGTTAAGCACCGACATGCGTGTTTGGTATCCGAACGAGCGATAGTTTTGGGGGGACTTGGAGGCGGGGCGTATTGGATACAGGAAGAGTTGGGGGAGGGAGAACCCCCCTCGCCTGAGGAGGGGGCTGTTGATGTGACTGAAACGAAAAAGACAGACAGACAAGTGGTGAATGAAATGATTCAATTAGTTAGAGACTAGGTAATCTAGGTATATATTCAATTAGTCAGAGGCTATAGCATGATGAATGCACCAGTTTCTGACGAGTCACTGAAGTTAAGCACCGACATGCGTGTTTGGTATCCGAACGAGCGATAGTTTTGGGGGGGACTCATCCAAGTTGCCTTGGTTCAGAATGATAAACAAAGGAGAACGCTGACTGTTCCCAGGTCATTATATTTCAACAAGAGCTCATTTACTATATCTAAGTTGCCTTGGTTCAGAATGATAAACAAAGGAGAACGCTGACTGTTCCCAGGTCATTATATTTCCACAAGAGCTCAGTTACTATATCTAAAGTCCATTTCGAGATTTTAGAGCAACAGCTGTAACGAGTGATACTTCCTTGAACTCCTAAGTAACCAGGGGTGGAAGGGACATAAACAAGACACTCACCAGTAGCATTACTGGCTAAGGACGTGGTGCTGGAGGCAGAGGAAGAACACAGACTGGACGAGGAAGATGAGGAAGAAGTGGGAGAGGAGGAAGAAAGGCTGGAGTGATGGTTTTCCGTATGTCGCCTTAGGGAGCGCGCATCACAGTAGGATTTGCCACAACCTTCCGCCTTGCACTCGTACGGCTTCTTGTTCCGGTGCGTCAACATGTGACCGTTCCTGAAAACAGAAATAAAACAAAAAGGATTAACCATTAGCCACCATTAAAAGTAGCAAAAGTCGGCTTGGTGGGTAGTGCGTCTACTTTGTAAGACCAGCCATTCACTATCAGGTAATGCCACAACCTTCCGCCTTGCACTCGTACGGCTTCTTGTTCCGGTGCGTCAACATGTGACCGTTCCTGAAAACAGAAATAAAACAAAAGGATTAACCATTAGCCACCATTAAAAGTAGTAAAAGTCGGCTTGGTGGGTAGCGCGTCTACCTTGTAAGACCAGCCATTCACTATCAGGTAGACCTGATCAGGTATGCCTGACACCTGATGAACACAAACACCATTAGGTAGACCTGATAGGTGCGGCTGAAAAGGTCCTAATGTCAAGTCTACCTAATTCCTGATGAGCACACACACTCGGTGGTGTAGAGGTCAAGGCGCTCGTCTGGTAAATATGGCCACCCTACCAGTCAGTCATACAAAAAATTCTGCAACACTACAAAAGCTCACTACAATAACAAGAGACAAAAACAAAGAACAGCAAGGAAAGAAGGAAATTAATTATGTTTATTAATATAAAAGGGACAAGGTCCTGATGAGCACACACACTCGGTGGTGTAGAGGTCAAGGCGCTCGTCTGGTAAATAGGGCGACCCTACCAGTCAGTCATACAAAAAATTCTGCAACACTACAAAAACTTCCTGATGAGCACACACACTCGGTGGTGTAGAGGTCAAGGCGCTCGTCTGGTAAATAGGGCGACCCTACCAGTCAGTCATACAAAAAAATCTGCAACACTACAATAACAAGAGACAGAAACACAGAACAGCAAGGAAAGAAGGAAATTAATTATGTTTATTAATATAAAAGGGACAAGTATACAACAGTACAAGGAAACGTACATGGCACATTGCATACATACTCTTATATTTTATTGTACAGGGTGACCCAGCGTTACCTGACGGTTTTTAAAATGATGCTACACGTTCAATTTTCAAGATAAAAGAGTGATATTTATTTTAATTGAAAGATAACAAAATGAGGTTTACTTTTTTGGGCATTTTGTTTGTGATGGTGATCAGGTGTGGAAGACGACGCTAGCCGAAAAATCGCCCTCATTTTGAAAACACTCAATCTGGTTCAAAATTGAACATACTGTCTCTAGCACTTCCTGGACTATAGCACGATTTTCTCGATGAAAAGCACCAGTCAACTTATCCAGAATCCTTGTCTTATAAATATAGACCTTGTTTTTAACGTATATCCATAAAAAAAATGTCGCACGAGCTAAGATCGGTTGTGGAGGGAGGAAAAGCAAAATGGGTGCGAAACTTTTCTCGGTGAAAAGCACCAGTCAACTTATCCAGAATCCTTGTCTTATAAATATAGACCTTGTTTTTAACGTATATCCATAAAAAAAAATGTCACACGAGCTGATCGGTTGTGGAGGGAGGAAAAGCAAAATGGGTGCGAAACTTCCACTAGGCATTACTCAAGAATTCACTACTTTTACGAAATACCACCACAGCGAAAGCTTGATGTTGCGGGGTCCGCGCCTACATTGATTGTAACAAAAGCTTATTTTGTTCTGAACTCAGTGATGTTCATTTCAACAAGCTACGACAAGTTATAACAAAGTTGTGGGCAAATCAAAATCGTCTGGTAACGCTGGGTCACCCTGTATAACCTGATTCCTCCTGTTCTCATTACCTCCCAAAAGCTTATTTTGTTCTGAACTCAGTGATGTTCATTTCAACAAGCTACGACAAGTTATAACAAAGTTGTGGGCAAATCAAAATCGTCAGGTAACGCTGGGTCACCCTGTATAACCACATTCCTCCTGTTCTCATTACCTCCTCTTTCTAGTCTCATTCTCTCTTGTTTTCTTTTTGTGCATCTCAATTATTCTCTTCTATTCATGCTGAATTTTTCTTCTCCATTCTAAACACATGCGACAAAAGACAAAACTAATTTTGAATATTTTCTCTTTCTTTGCCTTCCGCCTGTCGTCTTATCTTTCATTCCTCTTTGGTTCTTCCCTTAAGATATTTCCTTGCTTCTCATTTTTACCCCATATCGCAAAAATTTTTATGCATCTCAATTATTCTCTTCTATTCATGCTGAATTTTTCTTCTCCATTCTAAACACATGCGACAAAAGACAAAACTAATTTTGCATATTTTCTCTTTCTTTGCCTTCCGCCTGTCGTCTTATCTTTCATTCCTCTTTGGTTCTTCTCTTAAGATATTTCCTTGCTTCTCATTTTTACCCCATATCGCAAAAATAATAAGAGGTGTACACGTACCTATTATAATTCATGCGATATACGTACCTATTTGTCTCCCTTTCTTTTTATTTCTTTCTCTACGGAAGTAAAGAGAATTCTCGATTTTCAGTCTCATCTGTCTCATTCTAGCTGTATAAAGGAGGTGCAGCTACTCTCTCTCTGCTCCTTCCTTCTTGCCTCTTTCTATCCCTCTCTCGAGCTCTCTCTCTCTTGTGATGTGTTATTCATAACTTGAGTGCTCAAAAATTAAAGTAGGTACCTTTTACATTTTATACGTCAGATAGTTTCTCATTTTCTCCTCTATCTCTTTCAAGTGGTCCAAATATTTATCTGTGACTGTGGCTCTGAAAAGGTTGCTTTCAATTTCCACGGAGAAAAAATGGCAAACAATCGCATAGGATGAGAAGAAGTAAAGAAATAGAGTGAAGAAAAAAAGCGGATGAAAATTGTCAGAAGAAAGATAAATTATATTGTTTATATAAAAATCCATTTTCCTTTTCTCTCCTATTCTCTCTCTCTTGTCCTCTCCTATCATTAGATACTAGATAGACATGATACACTGTTCCATTAAAAATATATATATACCTAAGAATTTAGCTAAAAAGTCGTGAGTGAAACAAAATTTGTCCTCCCAAAATTGCTGACACTCAAACCATCTCCAGAAATACAGAAGTCGAAAAAATCTACTAAATCTACATAATATTTATGATAATTTACACTTGTGAGGAAAAAGGTATAAAATTTACAATGTAGGTAGTTTTTATGTGGAAAGAAATGCGTAGGTAGGAAGGGAAAGGGAATACTGAATGAGACAATGAGAGATAGATGCAGGAAACGTAGAGAAAAGAAAGGGAGAGAAGAGGGGAAAATGAGGGAGAGAGAAATCAATAAAATTCCATGTGTATATTTTAATATTTAATGCATTCTTAGTTCATTTTCATGCAGGGTAAAAAGGTAGTTTTCAGGAAAAAAAGTCCCAGGTTCGATTCCCTGGTGAAAAACAGGGAAAAAGTCCGAGGTTCGATTCCTCGGGGGGAAAAACAATCCGATTAAAACCAATAAAATTCCATGTGTATATTTTAATATTTAATGCATTCTTAGTTCATTTTCATGCAGGGTAAAAAGGTAGTTTTCAGGAAAAAAAAGTCCCAGGTTCGATTCCCTGGTGAAAAACAGGGAAAAAGTCCGAGGTTCGATTCCTCGGGGGGGAAAACAATCCGATTAAAAAGGTCAACGGATTTATTTCCAATTCTCTTGGTTTAACCTGAAAACAAAGTAGGTAGTATGTCTCTTTCAGAATGGTGCGACATATTTTTGGTACATGAGGGGGGAAAACAATCCGATTAAAAAGGTCAACGGATTTATTTCCAATTCTCTTGGTTTAACCTGAAAACAAAGTAGGTAGTATGTCTCTTCCAGAATGGTGCGACATATTTTTGGTACATGAAAAAAATAGCCAGTACTTATTTAGCACTTCATATTTGAGATTGGACACAATATGATAAGGAGGTAAATGAACATAGAAAGAAAGGGAGGGAGAGAGAGAAGAGATAGAGGGAAATATACAGGGAGAGAAAGAGAGGAGAAAGAGGGAGAGAGGGAAACAGAGAAAGAAAGGGAGGGAGAGAGAGAAGAGATAGAGGGAAATATACAGGGAGAGAAAGAGAGAGGAAAAAGGTATAAAATTTACAATGTAGGTAGTTTTTATGTGGAAAGAAATGCGTAGGTAGGAAGGGAAAGGGAATACTGAATGAGAGATAGATGCAGGAAACGTAGAGAAAAGAAAGGGAGAGAAGAGGGGAAAATGAGGGAGAGAGAAACAAGGGAAGGAGGAGGGAACGAGGAGGAGAAAGAGAAAGCTTGATGTAATACGTGAAATATTTTATATCATAGAGCATGGAGGTGTGTACTGTGTAGGTATTTGTGCAGTGTACAAAATATTATACGGAAACGCAAAGAGAAGAAGAACTAAAAGATTCAGTCTAATGGAAATTAAATAAAAGTCGAAGCAACGTGGGAGGACAAAACCAGTGATGTGGGGTTCATTTGGAACAGAGGTGTATACACGTAGACATTGTAGGCTAATAACATCTCATGAGAACTGAGGCAGTAACACCTCTTGACCTCTTGAAAAAGGTATGGAAGACTGAACTGTACCTGTAAGGTCTTATCGTCCCGAAATCACAACGTGGGAGGACAAAACCAGTGATGTGGGGTTCATTTGGAACAGAGGTGTATACACGTAGACATTGGAGGCTAATAACATCTCATGAGAACTGAGGCAGTAACACCTCTTGACCTCTTGAAAAAGGTATGGAAGACTGAACTGTACCTGTAAGGTCTTATCGTCCCGAAATCAAAGAACGACAGGATAGGAGAAAGCCAGCCATTCTGAGATCGAACATTATCCATTCAGGATAAAATCCATCGCGGGCGGGTGTCGAACCCGCAGCCTAGCACTTACAAGGCAGACGCGCTACCAACCAAGCTAACCAGACTGGCCAATAAAACTGAAGCAGTAACATTTTCATTCAAAACTAATAGCTTGGCTGAGAGGCCGGTTATCATTGGTCAAGTTGGCGGCAAGCATGTGCAAATGCAGAAATAGGGAAAATTTGTTCGATATTGAGGACGGACTAGTCAGTTAGTGTTAGTAAGGGAAAATTTGTTCGATATTGAGGACGGACTAGTCAGTTAGTGTTAGTAAGGGAAAATTTGTTCGATATTGAGGACGGACTAGTCAGTTAGTGTTAGTAAGGGAAAATTTGTTCGATATTGAGGACGGACTAGTCAGTTAGTGTTAGTAATAGTATTGGTCAAGTGAGGACGGACTAGTCAGTTAGTGTTAGTAAGGGAAAATTTGTTCGATATTGAGGACGGACTAGTCAGTTAGTGTTAGTGTCAGTTAGTGTTAGTAATAGTAACAAGAATGTTCTTAATGTCATATTATGAAGAGATATTTATTAGTACCATGCGGTTTTAGGTTCATCTTTAGTTTACATCACTTTCTTTTTTTTTAGCTTTAACAAAAATGAAAGAGAGAAAAAAGAAACATCAGAGAGAAATTTTCATTTTCCTGTAAGCGCCTGAGTTCTTTTTCTCCCATTTCCCTGTTCTCTCTCAACCAGACTACCCTTTTTGTCTCCTTTTATATTTCTCTATCTCTCCTCCCTCCCCTCTTTTTTCTTTATCTCTCTCTCTCTTCTTTTACCGTTGTTCCTCGCTTTTCCATTTTACCATAAATACCCAATGATAAGTATACTGACCGTTGCATTGCTAAACTCTGTTCTGATTATAAGACTTATCCACAGATTAGGAAATTATCCATTTGATGAAGGATTTCAATGTTAGGTGGTACTTTTAGATAAAAAAAATATGTAAAAAAAATAATAATAATAATAATAATAAAAAAAAATGCTAGTAAAAGTCTTGTCTTACCTGAGTAGAAAAAAACCTTGCTAGAAATTTTCTAAATAGAAAGACAAAATACCCCTCTAGGTACGTACTCAACACAATTTTATAATGTGATTAAAAAATTGTTCGAGGGCCTTTTGTTTGGGTTAGGCCCGAAAGAGGGTATGAAAAGACCTATTGTCTAGGATTGTGGCGGGGGCTTTTGTTCAAAATCTCGCGCTTAAAATTTTCACAGCGGATTTTTAACTTGTACAGGCCCTTATAGTTAGTAACATAAGGAGAAGAAATTTGCATCACCCTGAGGTTTGCCTACCTACAAAGCTGTATTCCTTTCTTTATTACTAAAGTAGAGTTTTGGACTTTTTTCCAGTTTGAAAGAAGATGAATAGGAAAGAAGTACCTATGATATTACACGATTCTAGTAATGATTCCTCTGATGGTTTAAAACAACCATAGGGTGGGAGCAGTTAAATTTTTACTTCCGAGTAAAACAGTCCTGAGGAAGCATTGTAACTGAGGAGGGGGATCATTCACAATTAAGACCAAAAGTCAATCAAAATTGGACTTGTGTTTTATGTTTCAGGTTTATTCCTCAATTCCTTGATATAAGTACGAATAATTACTCCTGAAGCCTTTGATAAAAAGTGCTCCGAGACGATGGGGTGCTTAATGAACCTATGCGTCCGTTCTGTGGGCCTGAGTCGACCAAAATACTAAATTTGAGCTTGTCTGTCTGTCTGTCTGGTCTTTAGAGTCAGCCGAACTTCTTTCTTGCGAGGTATATAAGTACGAATAATTACTCCTGAAGCCTTTGATAAAAAGTGCTCCGAGACGATGGGGTGCTTAATGAACCTATGCGTCCGTTCTGGGGGCCTGAGTCGACCAAAAGACTAAATTTGAGCTTGTCTGTCTGGTCTTTAGAGTCAGCCGAACTTCTTTCTTGCGAGGAGAAAGAAAGGGAGGGAGAGAGAGAAGAGATAGAGGGAAATATACAGGGAGAGAAAGAGAGGAGAAAGAGAAAGAAAGGGAGGGAGAGAAATAGAGAGAAGGAAAGGGAGGAGAGAGGGAGAGAAATAGAGAGAAGGAGTCCAACAGAGGGAAGGAAATTGAGGGAGAGAGGGAAACAGAGAAAGAAAGGGAGGGAGAGGGAGAGAGAGAAAGAGAGGGAGGGAAAAAACGGAATAGAGAAATTGAGAATTGAATAGAGAAGGGTTTCTATTTCTACCCAATGGAAATTATACAATTTTCGAGTGGTGTACTCAATACTCATAAACATGCCATCCCTTTCTCTCTCTCACACCAGAGAGGAAGAGGGAGAGAAGGAACAAAGAGAGAGCAAGGGAGAGGGAGATAACGAGGCAAGGAGGAAGGGAAAGACACGGAAGGAGAGAGATAGAGGCAAAGAGGAAAGAGCAGAGCGAAAGAGAGGTTGAGGGAGAGAGAGGGAAAGAATCAAGGAAGGAAAGAGATAGAGAGAGAGAGAGAGAGAGAGAGAGAGGGGAGGGAGAGTCAAGGAAGGAGGAAGAGAAAGAAGGGACAAAGGGAGAGGAAAAGAGCTAATTAGTTTAGACAAGGACTTATCAGCTTATCAAACGGTACAAAACAGTAGTACATACATACATGTACAATGTACATCAAGGTAAATCACACATGGTATAATACACCGTGGTACATCGCACTAGGGTACAGCAGGTATTACCTCGCGTTCTGACCACAAACATTACACTGTCTGGAAAACAAAGCTGATTACTCCAACATGACAGTATAATTTGAGGTCACAACATACACAAATAAAACAATTTGAGGTCACAACATACACAAATACAGGTCACAAAATACACAAATACAGGTGTGACCTTACCACCTGTAGCAAATGACTACCTTTATGACATTGCTCTTTTTTGCCTTATGATTTTTAACACTAAATCCCCTCTTTGTTTTTTCTTCTTCTTTCTTTAGGAGGGGATGTAGTTTTTCATCCTCGTTTTCATTTCGTAGCATAACTGCTATATTAGACCCCTTGGACTCGTATGGTCTGTGTCGTAACATGCCCATCTTGTATCTCGCCTTCGTCAGATGGATGACTAGCCTTGTGTACAATTGTACATGCCTAGGTAGGTATGTACCTACATACTTCGATGTTAAGGAGCTCGGTAGAGCTCCTCCCCGCCAAGTCAAAATCAAAACAGTTTGACAGCTATTAGGTTAATAATACGTTCTAGGTAGCTATTTACCTACCTCTGAGATAGCAGCAGTTAGATAAATGTGTGTTCAGGGTATGAAAGTTAGATAAATGTGTGTTCAATATCTACTGGAAAGCTAAATTTCTCCTTGAAGAAAATAATAACACAGTGAGTCCATTCAAGCGTGCTCAGAAATATCTTGGAACAATCTATGTTATCTCAATGAACGAAAAGCAAAAGGAGAGAGAGAGAGAGAGAGAGAGAGAGAGAGAGAGAGAGAGAGAGAGAGAGAGGGAGGGA
>NW_007378416.1:105254-144687 GCF_000475195.1 Diaphorina citri | reverse complement strand
ACATGTGACCGTTCCTGAAAACAAATAAAACAAAAAGGATTACAACCATTAGCCACCATTAAAAGTAGCAAAAGTCGGCTTGGTGGGTAGCGCGTCTACCTTGTAAGACCAGCCATTCACTATCAGGTAGACCTGATCAGGTATGCCTGACACCTGATGAACACAAACACCATTAGGTAGACCTGATAGGTGCGGCTGAAAAGGTCCTAATGTCAAGTCTACCTAATTCCTGATGAGCACACACACTCGGTGGTGTAGAGGTCAAGGCGCTCGTCTGGTAAATAGGGCGACCCTACCAGTCAGTCATACAAAAAATTCTGCAACACTACAAAAACTCACTACAATAACAAGAGACAGAAACACAGAACAGCAAGGAAAGAAGGAAATTAATTATGTTTATTAATATAAAAGGGACAAGTATACAACAGTACAAGGAAACGTACATGGCACATTGCATACATACTCTTATATTTTATTGTACAGGGTGACCCAGCGTTACCTGACGGTTTTTAAAATGATGCTACACGTTCAATTTTCAAGATAAAAGAGTGATATTTATTTTAATTGAAAGATAACAAAATGAGGTTTACTTTTTTGGGCATTTTGTTTGTGATGGTGATCAGGTGTGGAAGACGACGCTAGCCGAAAAATCGCCCTCATTTTGAAAACACTCAATCTGGTTCAAAATTGAACATACTGTCTCTAGCACTTCCTGGACTATAGCACGATTTTCTCGATGAAAAGCACCAGTCAACTTATCCAGAATCCTTGTCTTATAATAAATATAGACCTTGTTTTTAACGTATATCCATAAAAAAAAAAAAAAATGTCGCACGAGCTAAGATCGGTTGTGGAGGGAGGAAAAGCAAAATGGGTGCGAAACGTCCACTAGGCATTAGTCAAAAATTCACTACTTTTAAGAAATGCCACCACAGCGAAAGCTTACTGTGCGTCAGTTTGTGTTTAGCCAGAGCAGATGCATTGCCAAACACTTTGCCGCACACCTGCAATCAGAACAAACGATAGATTATTCAAAGGCCTTGGTTACAACACTCTTAGTTCAGTGGCTGTTAAAAGAGATTTAACGGAGGCTATGGGTTAAAGGTGTTTTCGGTTCTGTGCTTGGATGGTACTCACTGTACTAGTCCGCTAGTTCTCGAGATTGGAGCTTGATTTCCTAGTAGGCTCGATATTTTCTGGAAATTTTGAACAACCGTAATTGACATTTCTCTCACAGATTAGTCCAGAAAATATCGAGCCTACTAGGAAATGGAGCTCCAATCTCGAGAACTAGCGGACTAGTACAGTGAGTACCATCCAAGCACAGAACCGAAAACACTCTTGAACCCATAGCCTCCGTTAAATCTCTTTTAACAGCCACTGAACTAAGAGTGTTGCAACCAAGGCCTTTGATAAATCTCTTTTATTAGCCACTGAACTGAGGGTGTGGCAACTGAGGATACCTCAACCACGCCACTGATCTTTCATCTGAAACTTTCACTGGAGAAGAAAGCTCGGTACTAAAATACTATAACTTGAACATTTCACAACTTTCTAACTAATGTACCCCCGCGTTCCACGCGAACTTCACTGAACAGGAGAAAAAAGTTCCACTGGCAGGAAATGGAAAGCATTTAATTTGGGGAACATTACTCATTACTTTATATTTCCTTTGAGTTTTGCACCAAAGTTTTCGCTGGAAATTTTCCCCTAGCACCGAAGGAAACATACTTATTTATTATTTTCACACAGGAAAATGAAGAAACCGGAAAATATAGAACTATCGTATTCCATAGAGGTTTTCCTGTTTTCCTTTGAAGATGGACAAGATGGCGGCTAAATAAGACGAATAAATTAATTTTCTATTCTTTTAATCCAGTTTAGGCCAAGCTGTATTTTTTAAATTTAAATCGTCCCTCCCTCTCATATATTTATTTATTCGAAGATCTTATTGCTTTTCACATTTGTTTCACCTGTGCTTTATATCTCTTGGTTCCTTTCTTTTATTAAACAGTTTCCTTTTTAAATTTAAATCGTCCCTCCCTCTCATATATTTATTTATTCGAAGATCTTATTGCTTTTCACATTTGTTTCACCTGTGCTTTATGTCTCTTGGTTCCTTTCTTTTATTAAACAGTTTCTTCGAGAACAAAGGCAGAGACGAGGGAGGTAGGGTGGGAGCAGTTAAATTTTTACTTCCGAGTAAAACAGTCCTGAGGAAGCATTGTAACTGAGGAGGGGGATCATTCACAATTAAGGCCCAAAGTCAATCAAAATTGGACTTGTGTTTTATGTTTCAGGCACCTATATGGTGTCGATCAATCGTGTCGACAAGGTAAGTTATAGAGTCAGAGTGTGCAGGCTCGTATAGAACCTACCCAAACTTGACAGTACTAGACCTGCCCGAAGTTGACGGTACTATTCATAGAACTGAGAACTCAGACATTCCCTCGGCCTCGACATGAGAAGAAAAGACAAGCCTGTGAAAGAGTGCACTGATTAGGTCCGCCTGTCAGGTCTACCTGATATCTCATGAGTACGCACACTATCATTTAGACCTGACAAGTACGGCTGAAAAGTTCCGCCAGTCGGGTCTACCCTATACTTGATGAGCACACACGATATTAGGTAGACTTGACTGATGGACCTGATCGGGTTACCTGTGAGGTTCACCTGATAGTGAGTGGCAGGCCTTCGGCCTGACTGTTGGTGGAGACTGCCTGGAAACTACTGGTCGAGTATTCCAGGCCACTTGCCTGATTGATACAATGATACAGATACACGGTGTTACGCAGAGCTGAGCCAGCTTACGGTTAGAACTGAGCCAATGCAGCCAGTGTGATAAGGGCTTGAGCCTATACATAGGTACTGAGCCCCTTTTGTTCAAAATCTCGCGCTTAAAATTTTCACAGCGGATTTTTAACTTGTACAGGCCCTTATAGTTAGTAACATAAGGAGAAGAAAATTGCATCACCCTGACGTTTGCCTACCTACAAAGCTGTATTCCTTTCTTTATTACTAAAGTAGAGTTTTGGACTTTTTTCCAGTTCGAAAGAAGATAGGAAAGAAGTACCTATGATATTACACGATTCTAGTAATGATTCCTCTGATGGTTCAAAACAACCGGCTGTATTCCTTTCTTTATTACTAAAGTAGAGTTTTGGACTTTTTTCCAGTTTGAAAGAAGATGAATAGGAAAGAAGTACCTATGATACCTATTACACGATTCTAGTAATGATTCCTTTGATGGTTTAAAACAACCAAAACTCATCTTTGGCACCACAAGGGTTAAAATGTTAAAAAAACTAAATAAGCGGCGCTTTTTTGTCCCCCGAAAACTTTTGACAATGGTGTCGTAAATTTTATTTCCTCATCTCTGACGCTAGTAAAACCCACTACGTTATGTCCTCCTGAAAGTCATTTTCGTGTAGAAGAAAAGAAAGACAGGAATTTAATAGAGGCTTTCAGCATCAAATTTGTCCGTTTTTATTCGAGGTTTTTAACAACTTCTTTCTTTTATTAAAGGTACTAAAATGGAGCCGTAGAGGAACTAGCTTTTTTTAAGAGAGTCGAGTTGAGTGGTTCCCAGCTCAAAACTCACGGAAAACCTCGTTTGGACCGATAAAAATAGCCATTTTTCTCCGACGTGCAACGCCAAGAAATCCATGAATAGTTAATGTCTATTCTATGAAATCAATGTTCAATTGTCTCTCTCCAGATAATAACGACCTGCTCATGAACCTAAAGGCAGAAGGTACGGTTCGGGCATTATTTCAGACCAATGTTCCGCTATTTAGGACTCTACAGGGAAAAAGTTCAAAAGGGTAGCGCTACTCAGAACTTTACCTTAAGCCATAGGTGCTACTCAGAACTTTACCTTAAGCCATAGGTCACTCAAATTTTGCAGACAGCTTCCATACTTAATGATGAACAAAAGTGTCCGCGGGCCGGACGTCGAGAAATGTACGGTTCGGCCGCTATTTAACGCCAAATCTGTAAAAGAGCTCAAAAAGAGTTTGCAATGCTCAGACCTTTAGGTTTCAGTCAAAGTCGCTCAAATTTGGCACAGAGATTCGATAAATAATGTAGATCAAAAATATCCCGGGCCCTGTTTAAACCTTGTAAACATGGTCCTTGATCCACAAACATTTTGTGTTGGGTACCTGCATTATGAAATATAACTTTATGAAATAATGAAAAATTATTTCATACACTTTTGTTGATCCGAAAATTTTTCTCCCATTACAAGTATGTGTAGAAAGCGTCTTTCTTAGAAAACATTGGCTCTCAGGACAATGGTGTCGTAAATTTTATTTCCTCATCTCTGACGCTAGTAAAACCCACTACGTTATGTCCTCCTGAAAGTCATTTTCGTGTAGTAGAAAAGAAGACAGGAATTTAATAGAGGCTTTCAGCATCAAATTTGTCCGTTTTTATTCGAGGAGGTTTTTAACAACTTCTTTCTTTTATTAAAGGTACTAAAATGGAGCCGTAGAGAAACTAGCTTTTTTTTTTTAAGAGAGTCGAGTTGAGCGGTTCCCAGCTCAAAACTCACGGAAAACCTCGTTTGGACCGATAAAAATAGCCATTTTTCTCCAACGTGCAACGCCAAGAAATCCATGAATAGTTAATGTTTATTCTATGAAATCAATGTTCACTTGTCTCTCTCCAGATAATAACGACCTGCTCATGAACCTAAAGTCAGAAGGTACGGTTCGGCCGTTATTTCAGACCAAAGTTCCGCTATTTAGGGCTCTACAGGGAAAAAGTTCGAAAGGAACTAGCGCTACTCACGACTTTACCTTAAGCCATAGGTCACTCAAATTTTGCAGACAGCTTCCATACTTGATGATCAAAAGTGTCCGCGGGCCGGGCGTCGAGAAATGTACGGTTCGGCCGCTATTTAACGTCAAATCTGTAAAAGAGCTCAAAAAATGCTCAGATCTTTAGATTTCAGCCAAAGTTGCTCAAATTTGGCACAGAGATTCGATAAAATAATAATGTAGATCAAAAATATCCTGAGCCCTGTTTAAACCCTGTGAACATGGTCCTTGACCCACAAACATTTTAGGTTGGGTACCTGTATTATGAAATAATGAAAAATTATTTCACACATTTTTGTTGATCCGAAAAATTTTCTCCCATTACAAGTATGTGTAGAAAGCGTCTTCCTTAGAAAACATTGGCTCTCAATAAGCCACAAATCCGATATGTTGGAAACCGCTCAGCGTCTCTTCATGCAGAGGATTTCAGAGAAGAAATCTGCAAAAGCGATGATATGAGAGCACCCCCACCCCCGCCCCAGGCACTTCTCAAATTTCAAAGTTTATTTTATTCGGAGGAGATGGGGGTGTGGGAGGGGCGGGAGAGAGAGGGGACTTTTTGCACTTTTTGTCTCATTTTGAAAAGACTTGGAGATGAAAATTTGATCATTTCCTCTTGCCTTTATGAAGGGAATATTGTATATATGTATTGTTATATGCGAAGTTAAGAGTTGTATAGATATTCAAATATGCATAGCTAGGTTATAGCTTTCGCTTGTGTGTGACAACTTTTGTGTACTAAATATTCAAGAGGGGACTTTTTGTCTCATTTTGAAAAGACTTGGAGATGAAAATTTGATCATTTCCTCTTGCCTTTATGAAGGGAATATTGTATGTGTGTATTGTTATATGCGAAGTTAAGAGTTGTATAGATATTCAAATATGCATAGCAGGTTATAGCTTTCGCTTGTGTGTGACAACTTTTGTGTACTAAATATACAGGGTGTCGTGAGAAAAATTGGAGTACTCCCCTAAAAGCCTTTATGAGTGCAATGTCGTGGCAGAACCACGATATCTTTGGTCCAAACTTCAAAATTCAAATCAATCGAGACTTCAGGCTGATTTCTCCGTAGAGGATGGATACGCTTTGTGAAGGCTTTAAATCCCTCTGAAATAACAAGCATGTTCAATGTAATTAAATACCCAACAACCTAAAGTTGAAGTGAATCACAAAATCATCAATTTCTTACCGAACTTCACAAATTAGAAATTCGATTGAATGCACCCTGTATATTTCTATAAGTTTTATTTAGCGTTTTATTTTTAAATTTAAATCGTCCCTCCCTCTCATATATTTATTTATTCGAAGATCTTATTGCTTTTCACATTTGTTTCACCTGTGCTTTATATCTCTTGGTTCCTTTCTTTTATTAAACAGTTTCCTCGAGAACAAAGGCAGAGACGAGGGATATGTTTTCCAAGAGTCAATAGAGGGATTGTGGGAGGGATATTCGATGTATTCTCAGGAGATAATTCGATAGGAGGGAGGTAAGTATTTTATTATTAACATAATACTTGTACCTATGTACGTATGAATGCAGAGATTGTTATTCGGTACATAATCTAATATCTATTTATCTATTATCTCTCAATCCAGGTACATATAGTGGTGATTTGTACAGGCCCGTGTCCTGAATTTTATTGGAGGAGGGGGGACAAGAGTCAGTGATGATGTACGGGGGGGTTGCTCCTACAGTCAAGGAGCAGAATGAAAACCCGAAGTGGTGTGCAGCCCCCCTCGCCTCTCTAGATACTGCACTAAAGAATGTATTCCAAAACAAACCGTACTGAATATACAGAGAAAAGCACATTTGGTTACCTACATTGTTTTTCATTTCACAACTCATTGGAAGAAGAATATGGAAAATAGAAGGTACCTACCTACCTATGTGTACGAAGATTGAAGTTGCAGAATAACTATTTAGATGAAAATGAAAACAGACACAGAAACAGGGCCTTCCACAGTCTAGTCGGCCAGGGGCCCAACTCCAACAAAAGACTTTTGCTCGCACCAATTCTTCAGAAACAATGGGCTTCTCGCAAGAATTTTACTCAAAAAGAAGAAAGCTTAGTGCCAAGACAATTGTTGGAGGGTTTTTTATGGTGTGTAACACATTATTCAGATATGCTTTTTATATACTTCTCCATTCTCTCCCTTCTTTATTACATAAACTTTCATTGGCATATATCTTCTTTTATTTATTTATCTTGCTTTTTCCGTTTCAAACGGTTTTGTTTGCATCAAGTCAACTCAAAGTATAGGTTGCCTAGTTTGAGTACAGGAAGTTTCATATTGACATTGGATGTATCATGGCCAACTCCAACAAAAGACTTTTGCTCGCACCAATTCTTCAGAAACAATGGGCTTCTCGCAAGAATTTTACTCAAAAAGAAAAAAAATCCTAATGAAAGATGCTCATTTGTCTGTTCTTCTATTGTAACTTTTACAACATCTCTAACCATTTAGTCAGTATCGAAAATTTGACCCGATTAGATTACTTTCCTTCCTATGTTCCTATAGGATGAGGAAAGTAAAAATGGGCTCCTCCTCACAACAATTTTCACAAACAATGGGTCCTTATCACAAAATTTTTCCCTCAGGAGATAATTCGATAGGAGGGAGGTAAGTATTTTATTATTAACATAATACTTGTACCTATGTACGTATGAATGCAGAGATTGTTATTCGGTACATAATCTAATATCTATTTATCTATTATCTCTCAATCCAGGTACATATAGTGGTGATTTGTACAGGCCCGTGTCCTGAATTTTATTGGAGGAGGGGGGGGACAAGAGTCAGTGATGATGTACGGGGGGGTTGCTCCTACAATCAAGGAGCAGAATGAAAACCCGAAGTGGTGTGCAGCCCCCCCTCGCCTCTCTAGATACTGCACTAAAGAATGTATTCCAAAACAAACCGTATACTGAATATACAGAGAAAAGCACATTCGGTTACCTACATTGTTTCTCATTTCACAACTCATTGGAAGAAGAATATGGAAAATAGAAGGTACCTATGTGTACGAAGATTGAAGTTGCAGAATGACTATTTAGATGAAAATGAAAACAGACACAGAAACAGGGCCTTCCACAGTCTAGTCGGCCGGGGGGGAAGAAGAATATGGAAAATAGAAGGTACCTATGTGTACGAAGATTGAAGTTGCAGAATGACTATTTAGATGAAAATGAAAACAGACAGAAACTGTTCCACAGAAACAGGGCCTTCCACAGTCTAGTCGGCCGGGGGCCCAACTCCAACAAAAGACTTTTGCTCGCACCAATTCTTCAGAAACAATGGGCTTCTCGCAAGAATTTTAATCAAAAAGAAAAAAAAAAATCCTAATGAAAGATGCTCATTTGTGTGTTCTTCTATTGTAACTTTTACAACATCTTTAACCATTTAGTCAGTATAGCTGAAAACCGCCAAAAAGTGGTCGAAAGCCTCCAAAAAGCGGCCAAAATACCGCCAAATGCAGCACCTATCCTAATCAAAAGTTTTGTGTTGCATCCTTGTCACATTTGGGGACTTCATACCAAATTTCAAGTCTCTAGCTCATACCGTTCCCGAGATATTATTGAATTACACCGAAAACCGCCAAAATGCCACCAAGCGTTAAACCGATCTTAACCAAAAGTTTCGTGTCGCAACCTTGTCACATTTAACAGCTGCATGCCAAATTTCAAGTCTCTAGCTCTTACCGTTCTCGAGTTATTTTGTTTACAGACAGACAGAAGGACAGACACACGGACCAATGGCTGATACTTTGGATTTAGGCTCTAGGGACCACTGACCATCGAAAATTTGACCCGATTAGATTACTTTCCTTCCTATAGGATAAGGAAAGTAAAAAAGGGCTCCTCCTCACAACAATTTTCACAAACAACTGCCCCCCAATTTTTCACAAACAATGGGTCCTCCTAGCAATAATTTTTCACAAACAGGAATAGTGGAATACTATTGGGAATAGGGTAGTTTTAGCTTTTTTTTTTTGAGGAAAAAAATTGCTGAAGCCTCGGGACCGGATGAACCCTGCCCCTTTTATCAAAACGGTCCTGTACAGACATTGTTCCACATTTGAATATGACGATGAGAATCTGGGACAAAATAATTGCGAAAGAAATGACAAAACTTCTAGCGAGCAATTTGATAACGTGGTGACGGATTCGGGAAAACACATTTCAGTTTTGAATAGCAATAAGCTTCTCGAATAGCATATTAAATTTAATGTTAAGTTCACTGCTGTTGTTGTTATTGTTGTTACGTCAGTGATAAAAATCCTTGAAGAATGACGAAAACTCATTGCTACACGAGTAACAACTACCAACACATCTCTTAAATACATAGTCGAAAGCCTCCAAAAAGCGGCCAAAATGCCGCCAAATGCAGCACCTATCCTAATCAAAAGTTTCGTGTTGCATCCTTGCCACATTTGGGGATTTCATACCAAATTTCAAGTCTCTAGCTCATACTGTTCCCGAGATATTATTGAATTACACCGAAAACCGCCGAGCGTTAAATAGATAGAGAGAGAGAGAGAGAGAGAGAGAGAGAGAGAGAATTAATATATTGAAAGTTAAACCCTTATTGCCTAACCAGACTATCACACATGAAAACTACTTAGCTAACTTTCCCTGGCGAAAGAACCTTTTTACTTTCTTTAGAAGTTCCAATAAAACCAGTGGCTGTCCGAGTAGAATGCTGACAGAACCAGTTCCCGACTCCCGACCAATCATCAACATTAGGCACCATCGCGCGTCGTGCGTAGCTGGTATTTGGATATTTGGGCGCGGTTGGCCATCTGAGATAATTTCATAAATGACAATGATAGGTCCACTAGAATGTCCCAGAAGTCCTCTATGGTAGTCCTCCATCTTTTGAACCGCTAGGGATTTATGATTTCTGAGTGGTCGATCCTATAGAACTGGGAAAAGGCCCATGTCCTATCCCATGATGGTGTCAGTATCCATCAAAGGGAACATACTGTATACTAAAATGTCCTTTGAAGGCGCAAGCCTAACTTGAATCAAATCACGCCTCCACATGGGGAAAGCATGGGAAAAGTTCAATCATGATGGAAAACACGACGACGCTGTGTAAAGCGGAAAACTTTACGAAAAGCTTTATATTGGAAAACTTCCCGATAGAAAAAACCTTTCCGATAAGGTTACATGTAGAATAAACCATGTGACCATTTGTACATTAAAGGATTAAAACACTTTCCGTCCTTTTCCCTCCCGTATCCCATGATGGTGTCAGTATCCATCAAAGGGAACATACTGTATACTAAAATGTCCTTTGAAGGCGCAAGCCTAACCTGAATCAAATTACGCCTCCACATGGGGAAAGCATGGGAAAAGTTCAATCATGATGGAAAACACAACGACGCTGTGTAAAGCGGAAAACTTTACGAAAAGCTTTATATTGGAAAACTTCCCGATAGAAAAAACCTTTCGATAAGGTTACATGTAGAATAAACCATGTGACCATTTGTACATTAAAGGATTAAAACACTTTCCGTCCTTTTCCCTCCAACCCTCCGAGTACCCTTTCTGAACTAGAATAAACCATGTGACCATTTGTACATTAAAGGATTAAAACACTTTCCGTCCTTTTCCCTCCAAATCTTAACCAAAAGTTTCGTGTCGCATCCTTGTCACATTTAACAGCTGCATGCCAAATTTCAAGTCTCTAGTTCTTACCGTTCTCGAGTTATTTTGTTTACAGACAGAAGGACAGACACACGGACCAATGGCTGATACTTTGGATTTAGGCTCTAGGGACCTCAAAACGTGTTTTGGCACTCTAAACTAACCATCGAAAATTTGACCCGATTAGATTACTTTCCTTCCTATAGGATAAGGAAAGTAAAAATGGGCTCCTCCTCACAACAATTTTCACAAACAATGGGTCCCTATCACAAAATTTTTTCGCAAACGACGGGGATGGGCTCTTCTTCGCAACAATTTTTCACTTTCTGAATGAAATGTATTTCAAAAGTGCTAAAAACTTTCAAAATTGCTTTCAGTAACATATAATTTTAAAAAGAGACAAGGAAGAGGGAGAGGAGGGATGAGAGAGAAAGAGAATTACATATTATCATTCTTTTTTTTAGCTTTAACAAAAATGAAAGAGAGAAAAAAGAAACATCAGAGAGAAATTTTCATTTTTTCAGTAACATATAATTTTAAAAAGAGACAAGGAAGAGGGAGAGGAGGGATGAGAGAGAAAGAGAATTACATATTATCATTCTTTTTTTTTAGCTTTAACAAAAATGAAAGAGAGAAAAAAGAAACATCAGAGAGAAATTTTCATTTTCCTGTAAGCGCCTGAGTTCTCTCTTTTTCTCCCATTTCCCTGTTCTCTCTCAACCAGACTACCCTTTTTCTCTCCTTTTATATTTCTCTATCTCTCCTCCTTCCCCTCTTTTCTCTTTATTTCTCTCTCTCTCTTCTTTTACCGTTCTTCCTCGCTTTTCCGTTTTACCATGAATACCCAATGGTAAGTATACTGACCGTTGCATTGCTAAACTCTGTTCTGATTATAAGACTTAATCAGAGATTAGGAAATTATCCATTTGATGAAGGATTTCAATGTTAGGTGGTACTTTAATACATCTCCGAGTATATCTACATCTCAAAATAATGGAGGAAATTGTGTCCATGTAATCAGATTCACTGAGACAGTGAGGTAATTCAGTATGAAATGTCGAAACAAGTAGGACAGTATTTATAAATAGAATAAGATATAAGTGATAACTCACGTGCAATAGACATAATTAGTCATTTAGTATAATTAGCATAGGTCAACACAATAAAAAATTGGACAGTACTACGAATTAGCGGAGGAAATTGCAAAAACGTGGAACCAATTTGAACTAAATTAAGAGCAATGATAATTTTATCAGCGCGACAAAAAATAAATTGTTTCCAATCCCATTTACCTAAATTTTGCAATTTTTTTTGTACCTAGGTGGTACGTAATTTTCACTATTTTTTTCTGTTGTACAAGTACACCTGGTAATAGAGTAAATGAATCCTATAGGAAGGAAAGTAATGTATTTCAGTAACTGTTACAAAGTTAGTAAGGAAGGCTGTATAAATGATTACATATCTATGAGCAAAGAACAGAAGGATGAAAATGAAGATAACAAGAAGATGCGAAGGTTTTCATACACGGAAAAGCAAATATCATTAAATTTCTTTCTTCGTTCAATTCATAAATTTCAACATGTTCATTTGCCGAGGAAAATACATATTTGCACAGGCACCAACTTTCATGATGTTTCAAATGTGGATTTATTTATTCAATTAAATGAAGAACAGTGGGATTCCAGAACAATGCCAAGTGCGGCTTTCTATTCAGCTTTCCTTCAAAGTGCTTTATGGATATATTTATTTTGTCAATTTACAAACCCAAACTGACCTGGATTTTGTGGAACTCCATGGACTTCTCTGTATAATAGTTGCGATTAATCAGCACCACCAGAATGATATACGACCAGTGGAGGTCATCTCTAAACAGGACATTAACCAACTTCCGTCTTCCAAAACAACCTACAGGAAGAGATGTACACAGGAGACCAGGACGAGGTAGAGAAAGGAACAGGAATGGCGGGCCACATTTATCACAACCTGTATAGTGGGATAGAAACTATAGATCAGGCATGTCAAACTCAAAATGTATACACAGGAGACCAGGACGAGGTAGAGAAAGGAACAGGAATGGCGGGCCACATTTATCACAACCTGTATAGTGGGATAGAAACTATAGATGAAGGACAGGCGGGAAGAGGGAGGACATTTTGATTTATTCCCTCACCTTTCCCCAATTTTCAGGCGACATAATATAGGCTGGAACGAACTTGATTATGCGAGATGAGAGAGAAGAGAAAAGAAGAGAAGAGAGAAGAGAGAGAAAGGGAGAAAGAGAGAGAGAGAAGGGAGAGGAGGACTTTGTGGGTGATCGTAAATTATTTCGATATTCATAATTGTTTCCACAATCATCAGATCTCACTCCTCATCCCTCTCCCTTCGTATCGAGTTCAATTAAAGGGTTGATAAATATTCAATTATTTTGAACCTTTAGTCTCCCTTCGTATCGAGTTCAATTAAAGGGTTGATAAATATTCAATTATTTTGGAACCTTTCCCCCTAAAGCCCGCTATATACACACAACATGTCGTATAACGCTCCAAGTTTATCCTCGAATATCCTAATTTATTTAAACTGGCCCACGAGGTGCCTTTTCATGATTACCTAGCTTGCGTGGTTGACCATCATGTAGGTATGGGCATTAAATTTGCATAATATCTAAGTATCAATAATTGAAAGGAACGAGCTGAAATAACACTTGAAGCAATCATGGTATGAGAGTAGAAATAGCAAGGAAGCAAATAAGCACGCTATATACACACATGTCGTATAACGCTCCAAGTTTATCCTCGAATATCCTAATTTATTTAAACTGGCCCACGAGGTGCCTTTTCATAATTACCTAGCTTGCGTGGTTGACCATCATGTAGGTACTGGGCATTAAATTTGCATAATATCTAAGTATCAATAATTGAAAGGAACGAGCTGAAATAACACTTGAAGCAATCATGGGATGAGAGTAGAAATAGCAAGGAAGCAAATAAGCGCCAAATAGTAATGTGCCACTATTTAGCCCTATAATACATATACTTGGTTAAAAAGTTAAATGCTCGTTAAAAAGTTAGTTAATTAAAATGTTAATTGGTAGTTAAAAATGCTACAAAGAGAGAAAATGCCTCTTTCTTTCTAGACTTGCAGCTTTTATCTTCCTCTAGAGTTCAAGCCCGTACCTCCACCCTATTAGCCAGAAAGCCACAACATGCAAGCTGTACCTGTAGCTCATTGCATGTACTTGTCTTCTAACAAGAGACTCTAATGCCCTTGTTACAAAACAAAAGAGAGACAAGAGCGGAATATATAAAGAAACGAAGAGAATAAGAAAAGGGGAAGGCAAGTGGAAGGGATATTGAAAGAAAATATATTCCTCGTTGTATTTTCAGAAAAAGAGTCCAATGATGAGAGGAAAAGATGTGGCTTTTGTACGAGCTTTTACTCGGACAAAATGAAAACACAAGCGATCTGGAAGATTATTGCCATGCTAGTTAGTACAATACAGCAAGAATCCTTGCAGGTGGACCACAAAGGTTCAACACTCTGATGAGTTGATAATGTACATGGTCACTTGTGCACTTTGTGGGTCACATTGACAAAAGACAAAATAGTCTGTATAATGGGTTGATGAAATTACTCGTAAACTAAAGTACTAGGCATACGTACGTCCTTACAGATTTTTCCATGTAAGTCCTTACAGATTTTAAGGATGGTGTGTTTGTAGAACTGGACATTTTTCAGAGCACCAATCAACCAACAAAAGAAGGTACATCTAAATAAACAAGAAATAATTGAGAACTTGAGACTTCTCTCACCTATCTCACATCTTGCCTTGATTTTCAAAACAAGTTTTTAGTTCTTCTCGAACTCAAACATACTACAAGAAGACTTCAAATGAAACTTGGCCCCATTATTGTATTTTTTCCACCAGATTCTACTACACTGATAAAAATTTTCCGTTTAGAAATTGTTCCACTTGTAAAGTTTCTGCTGAAACGCGAAGAAAAAGGAGAGGCAAAGCGAGGAGAGGGGCAAAGAAACAAATCAAAACTCTTCACAAACAACAGAAACTTCTTCAAATAACAAACAACAACATGGGAGAAGAGAATCTGATAACAACATTTATAATAACAACAAGATGAGAGAAGATCATTGGATGTAACAGGTGAACTTGGAGTGATGAAATGGTACAACCATTACAGCATACTGAGGGTCCTTACGATCAGAAATGGATTCAGCAGATTGGAAATGGTAACAAGATGAGAGAAGATCATTGGATGTAACAGGTGAACTTGGAGTGATGAAATGGTACAACCATTACAGCATACTGAGGGTCCTTACGAACAGAAATGGATTCAGCAGAGTGGAAATGGTAGGTTTGGAAAAAGTGAAATCCTGAAATTTAGTGAACAGCCAAAGCCTGTGATTGCAATTCTGAACCAATGACCAAAAGTGACCAAATTCAAATTCTCTCGTCACATCCACTATAAGATTTTTTATACTCGTGGTTAAAAATTCAAGCCTAACCCGCGCTTAAAAGAATATTTAGCGGATGTCACCTCTTTACCATATATCAAACGCCCGTACCCATTCACAGTATTTCACACTATTGGGTCAGGAAAGCTAAGGGCTATAGGTAAGATCTTATTTCCAGAAAATAAATGTGTAAATTCAAATCCTAAAGGGATTTTAAAATCACATTACACAAAAAAAAAAAAAAAACACTCCTAACATTACACGCAAAGCTGATTCCTATAATCCTCAAATAAACCATTTATTCCAGAAT
This sequence comes from Diaphorina citri, assembly GCF_000475195.1. Taxonomy (NCBI): domain Eukaryota; kingdom Metazoa; phylum Arthropoda; class Insecta; order Hemiptera; family Psyllidae; genus Diaphorina; species Diaphorina citri. The sequence continues at coordinate 129,432 of NW_007378416.1, read as the reverse complement.
GAAGGTTTGCGGCCATTTTCAATAAACATATCACAATTTTCTTTCTTCCCATGTACAACTTTTGAGGGACTTTTTTTCTGAAAAGAATTTGTAAGTATAAAATGGTGTGAGGTTAAAGTAGATTGACTCTGAGCAGGGGGGTTGGGTGGTAGAGAAAGTTCATAATCTAGTTTTAGTAAATATAAAATATCTCCACCACGTGATATCACCGTGAGTAAAAAAAACCTCGCACGTGATGTGAACTATAATCACGTCAAACTACGTGCTTCTAGGCAATACAGGGAGTTTCATATTGATAGAGGGGACTGAAACAACGGAGGTGTTATCGTTCCAAAATCGAAGAGAGACACAGGATAGGAGAAAGCCAGCTGTTCCGAGAACGAACCTATAGAGGATTGTGTTCGCCCCGGACGGGAATAGAACCCGAGAGACAAGAGACTCTAATGCCCTTGTTACAAAACAAAAGAGAGACAAGAGCGGAATATATAAAGAAACGGAGAGAATAAGAAAAGGGGAAAGGGAAAGGCAAGTGGAAGGGATATTGAAAGAAAATATATTCCTGGTTGTATTTTCAGAAAAAGAGGTGGAAAACAAAAGACCATGGTCACTTGTGCACTTTGTGGGTCACATTGACAAAAGACAAAAAAACTAGTCTGTATAATGGGTTGATGAAATTACTCGTAAACTAAAGTACTAGGTATACGTACGTCCTTACAGATTTTTCCATGGAAGTCCTTACAGATTTTAAGGATGGTGTGTCATCAGAGGGATCAAGATTTGTTCGTCCCTCTTTCTAGTATAGCTTTCAATAGTTTCAATTACTTCTGCACATTTTAGAGAATATTTTTAAGACAACCCTGACGATATGGTACCTTAAACAAGATGGTTATCGCGGTATAGTATGTAGAGCTTCGCATCACTCTGGACAAACCCTGTAGCAGCAACCACCTTTCTGGACCCGGAAAAAAACATTGATGAGTCTGGACCTGTGGACCCATCCAAGGGAGGTGGCTACATTCCTGGGTCTACAGGAGGCGCCGCTACAACAATAAGAAAGTGGTACCTAAAACAAGATGGTTATCGCGGTACAGTATGTAGAGCTTCGCATCACTCTGGAGAAACCCTGTAGCAGCAACCACCTTTCTGGACCTGGAAAAAAACATTGATGAGTCTGGACCTGTGGACGCATCCAAGGGAGGTGGCTACATTCCTGGGTCAACAGGAGGCGCCGCTACAACAATAAAAACCTGGAAAAAGAGTGTCTAGATGTTGTCCAGGACGTTAACAACAAGATCCACTACAAGATTATCTGCGGTGGTATAATTTACATGAGGACATCGAAAGGGCATCCGCACAGAGTGCAGCAGAGAGCTTTCTGCTATTTGAAATGCAATTTAAAAAATATAATGCTCTCATTGCATAATATCTCTGAAGCGGGTAATCTAATTAGAAGACAGCGCGTTCCCAAAGCTCGTGTAACACTTTCTGCAACATAAAATCCATGATATCTGCAGTCGATCTATGGCTTTTTGCTATAGATGCTGACCACGAATTAAAACGTACTCAATCTCTTGAATACCTACCTACGAACCTAGGACACCTTCCTGAAGCGGGTAATCTAATTAGAAGACAGCGCGTTCCCAAAGCTCGTGTAACACTTTCTGCAACATAAAATCCATGATATCTGCAGTCAATCTATGGCTTTTTTCTATACATAGATGCTGACCACGAATTAAAACGTACTCAATCTCTTGAATACCTACCTACAAACCTAGGACACCTTTATCAGGCTTGAGAGTTAGAGGATGAAGCTGTCAAAAACGAACGGAATTATTTCTCCGAAGTTGATTCTACGTCGTGAAAAGTACCAGACTTTTGTTTAAACCCTATCAATCTAATTCTTAAGTGAAGTACTAGTGAGCATAGAATACATTCCATTTGTATTTGTACACTGCACCCTCTATTGTAGCATAAAGTTATCATGTCATTGAATATTACAATACATGCTATACTGCAATAGGGTACAAGTACGAAAGATAACAAAGAAATTGGGTAGCCAAGCGTAAACCAATGGGGATTAGGGAAAGAGATTTCTCGTCCTAATTAGCCTTTCCAATGATGAGAGGAAAAGATGTGGCTTTTGTACGAGCTTTTACTCGGACAAAATGAAAACACAAGGAAGATTATTGCCAGGCTAGTTAGTACAATACAGCAAGAATCCTTGCAGGTGGACCACAAAGGTTCAACACTCTGATGAGTTGATAATGTACATTGTACATGGTCACTTGTGCACTTTGTGGGTCACATTGACAAAAGACAAAAAAACTAGTCTGTATAATGGGTTGATGAAATTACTCGTAAACTGAAGTACTAGGTATACGTACGTCCGAGAGTTCATGTTTGAAACACGCAAAACCCTCAATGGGTTGGAACGCCTCAGGCCTGACTTTGATGTATTGAAAAACCGCGTCGCGTTTCCGACCAATTTCATGTTTCAGCATTTCCCCCCAACTGTAGAATACGCTCCATTTTCATTTTTGCTAATTTATTCGTTGTGCTTTTGTTCTTCGATAACTTTAGTACCTGTATTGTATGGAGAACTTTCAACATTTCATAAGTTGGAGCATTGAGTTTTACTTGAATGCGAAAGAGGAAATTCTTTAATGAACTCTCAAAAAATCAGGCTGAGGAAGGCAATCTGACCCCGAGCTGATTCTTTAATATTAGATTAGGTACATTAAAAGGTAACAGTATTACAGATAATCTTGACGTTAAGCCTAAAATACCTAATAGATCGATTGAGCAATTCAATGAAAACAACGAAATTCAAACACTGGTTGTATGGGACTTTGGCCCTAATAGAATTCTTTAAAAAAATTGAGAAATAATAGCATATGGGTTGAGTTAAATTGGACATGAAAATATGGAAATTATCACCGTCTGGGCTTTCAATTCAAAGTTCATAATCAAAGCTTTAAAGTCAAAGTCCATAATCAAAGCTTTAAATTCAAAGTCCATAATTTCCAGACCACCGTACCCGGAAGTAACCCTAATGGACCTATGTTGACGCTGAAAAGCATCTTGGTGTTCTCTTTCCTGTAGATGATTTTGTCATTTGCAAGACCCTTGCTGCTGAAAAGAGAACGAAAGAGATAAAAAAAATAATAATAACGAATTTATGATTTCACTATGAAAAGCAGAAGGGACAAGACCTTTCGCTATCCTTTGGGTTAAAAATATCTCTGGTTTAGATGGAAGTTGTTTCACAAATAATCTTCAATAGAAACTGATTAATTTAATGTTTCACATGAAAGAAGCTATAGAATTCAATGTAAATTTGAATTTTACAAATTCTGAAGGGAGGCCATCAGAGGGATCAAGATTTGTTCGTCCCTCTTTCTAGTATAGCTTTCAATAGTTTCAATAATTACTTCTGCACATTTTAATTCTCTTCTAGTCCTCACATCAAGAATAGTATCGTCAGGTTCACCACAATGCTCACAGAGCCCATCCTCTCCCACGAGAGTGAGTATCTATCCGTTTCCTGTAGTCCCTACAGTCCTGAAATTGGCCGGTCAGGGTACGAGTGATTCAGCCGATTCAAGGACACGTCTAGTTCTATATACGAGCCTGCACACTCTGGCTCTATAACTCACCTTGTCGACACGATCGATCGACACCATATAGGTACTGAAAGTTGTCTTGGTACCTAAAACAAGATGGTTATCGCGGTACAGTATGTAGAGCTTCGCATCACTCTGGAGAAACCCTGTAGCAGCAACCACCTTTCTCGACCTGGAAAAAAACATTGATGAGTCTGGACCTGTGGACCCATCCAAGGGAGGTGGCTCCATTCCTGGGTCTACAGGAGGCGCCGCTACAACAATTCGGGAAAACACATTTCAGTTTTGAATAGCAATAAGCTTCTCGAATAGCATATTAAATTTAATGTTAAGTTCACTGCTGTTGTTGTTGCTGTTACGTCAGTGATAAAAATCCTTGAAGAATGACGAAAACTCATTGCTACACGAGTAACAACTACCAACATATCTCCTAAATACATCTCTTTCAATCTGTATCCATTAGAACTCAAGAGGTTAGTTGTGCACATTTGAATCTCAAAATATTTTCAAATTGATCACCTATAGCTGCTTGCGATTAGAGAACTTAAATATACAGGGTGAATCGAGCTAGACAATCTCGATATGGTAAAAGTCTCATACACACGGTAATGATTGAGATTAGTAAGGTAGCATGGCAGCTTCAACGCACAGAATACAACAGATCTTGGTGGTAGGCAGATTTCTTCAGTTAAACGCCATCGCTTCGCATAGTTTGTGGTTGATACGAAAAATTGTTGATAAACTGTTTCATTGCTCCACCCTGAATTCCTCTGCGACCCAAACCACCCTGAAATTCTCACCAATTTTTCTCTCTCCCTCTTTCCATTTTTTATTGACAGAAATTTATGATTTATGATTAGATTAAGGAATAAGAGGATGAGAGAATAGGAAGAAGGGGGAGGGGAGGAAAAGGACGAAGGTGAGAGGGGAGGGAGATAGATAAAGAGGTTATGGATGAGGAAGGAATCTCAAATACATTCGTATCCGAGATTTTCCCTCTCTCCTTCATCCCGTTTCTCTCTTCCTCCCTTTTCTTCTCCTTTCATTTGTGAAACTCTGCCAAAAATAATGATATTTATTTATATTTTCAGTTTGTTTTGTACTTCAAGGACGAAGGTGAGAGGGGAGGGAGATAGATAAAGAGGTTATGGATGAGGAAGGAATCTCAAATACATTCGTATCCGAGATTTTCCCCCTCCCCTTCATCCCGTTTCTCTTTTCCTCCCTTTTCTTCTCCTGTCATTTGTGAAACTCTGCCAAAAATAATGATATTTATTTATATTTTCAGTTTGTTTTGTACTTCTCTGTTTTTTTAATGTTGTTAGGGGTGTGAAAATGGTTCCAACCATTTTCTCTCTCCCCTTCATCCCGTTTCTCTTTTCCTCCCTTTTCTTCTCCTGTCATTTGTGAAACTCTGCCAAAAATAATGATATTTGTTTATATTTTCAGTTTGTTTTGTACTTCTCTGTTTTTTTAATGTTGTTAGGGGTGTGAAAATGGTTCCAACTCTCGGCTTTGGCAATGGCTCTATTACTGAATAACACTGGGTTATTTATGACAAAAGGCTTGGCGGTGATGAAAAGAGGGGCGTACGACCTTTGAAGGGAGCATCAATTGGTTCCAACCCTCGGCTTTGGCAATGGCTCTATTACTGAATAACACCGGGTTATTTATGACAAAAGGCTTGGCGGTGATGAAAAGAGGGGCGTACGACCTTTAGAGGGAGCATCAATGTATTGCACTAGCTATTGAACATTCAATACCTACTCTAATAATTTCATTATAGTTAAACTATTCTAGACTATCTATGTAGATATTTCAGTTTAAAAACACTCGCAAAAACTTCGAAACATTGTTCAGTAAACAAAATTTCATTTTGGCTGCGCCACTGAAATTCAGCTCGGGGCTTATTTATGTAGAATGGCAAGCTTCAATTTAGCCTTTCTCAAGTTGAAACGAACTTTGGACTTCTGCACAACTAATGGACCAATACATAGTTGGCATGAGACTAGAGACTGGCCCTTGGATTGTTGAAGTAAGGAATGCAGTTTGGTGATCTCAACAGTTGTGTAGGTGTCTCTTGAAAGCACCTATTTATTAAAGCTGCCGGGACGTATCTCTGCGTTGTAAGAAAAGATGTCATAGCTTCCCCATTCAAATTAAGGAATGCAGTTTGGTGATCTCAACAGTTGTGTAGGTGTCTCTTGAAAGCACCTATTTATTAAAGCTGCCGGGACGTACCTCTGCGTTGTAAGAAAAGATGTCATCGCTTCCCTATTCAAATTCCCTAAAGAAAGGCTTCGATTTCAATCTGTATCCATTAGAACTCAAGAGGTTAGTTGTGCACATTTGAATCTCAAAATATTTTCAAATTGATCACCTATAGCTGCTTACGATTAGAGAACTTAAATATACAGGGTGAATCGAGCTCGACAATCTCGATATGGTAAAAGTCTCATACACACGGTAATGATTGAGATTAGTAAGCTAGCATAGCAGCTTCAACGCACAGAATACAACAGATCTTAGTGGTAGTAGATTTCTTCAGTTAAACGCCATCGCGTCGCATAGTTTGTGGTTGATAAGAAAAATTGTTGATAAACTGTTACATAGCTCCACCCTGAATTCCTCTGCGACCCAAACCACCCTGAAGTTTTCACCAATTTTTCTCTCTCCCTCTTTCCATTTTTTATTGACAGAAATTTATGATTTATGATTAGATTAAGGAATAAGAGGATGAGAGAATAGGAAGAAGGGGGAGGGGAGGAAAAGGACGAAGGTGAGAGGGGAGGGAGATAGATAAAGAGGTTATGGATGAGGAAGGAATCTCAAATACATTCGTATCCGAGATTTTCCCCCTCCCCTTCATCCCGTTTCTCTTTTCCTCCCTTTTCTTCTCCTGTCATTTGTGAAACTCTGCCAAAAATAATGATATTTATTTATATTTTCAGTTTGTTTTGTACTTCTCTGTTTTTTTAATGTTGTTAGGGGTGTGAAAATGGTTCCAACCCTCGGCTTTGGCAATGGCTCTATTACTGAATAACACCGGGTTATTTATGACAAAAGGCTTGGCGGTGATGAAAAGAGGGGCGTACGACCTTTAGAGGGAGCATCAATGTATTGCACTAGCTATTGAACATTCAATACCTACTCTAATAATTTCATTATAGTTAAACTATTCTAGACTATCTATGTAGATATTTCAGTTTAAAAACACTCGCAAAAACTTCGAAACATTGTTCAGTAAACAAAATTTCATTTTGGCTGCGCCACTGAAATTCAGCTCGGGGCTTATTTATGTAATTATTATGCGATAGTAGAAAAGTTAAAATAGAAAGTAAAAATACGTGAAAGATAAAGAAAAGAAAAGGAGGGGTACTTACGGGTTGGACCCTATCAATCTAATTCTTAAGTGAAGTACTAGTGAGCATAGAATACATTCCATTTGTATTTGTACACTGCACCCTCTATTGTAGCATAAAGTTATCATGTCATTGAATATTACAATACATGCTATACTGCAGTAGGGTACAAGTACGAAAGATAACAAAGAAATTGGGTAGCCAAGCGTAAACCAATGGGGATTAGGGAAAGAGATTTCTCGTCCTAATTAGCCTTTCCAATGATGAGAGGAAAAGATGTGGCTTTTGTACGAGCTTTTACTCGGACAAAATGAAAACACAAGGAAGATTATTGCCAGGCTAGTTAGTACAATACAGCAAGAATCCTTGCAGGTGGACCACAAAGGTTCAACACTCTGATGAGTTGATAATGTACATTGTACATGGTCACTTGTGCACTTTGTGGGTCACATTGACAAAAGACAAAAAAACTAGTCTGTATAATGGGTTGATGAAATTACTCGTACACTAAAGTACTAGGTATACGTACGTCCTTACAGATTTTTCCATGTAAGTCCTTACAGATTTTAAGGATGGTGTGTTTCTCGTCCTAATTAGCCTTTCCAATGATGAGAGGAAAAGATGTGGCTTTTGTACGAGCTTTTACTCGGACAAAATGAAAACACAAGGAAGATTATTGCCAGGCTAGTTAGTACAATACAGCAAGAATCCTTGCAGGTGGACCACAAAGGTTCAACACTCTGATGAGTTGATAATGTACATTGTACATGGTCACTTGTGCACTTTGTGGGTCACATTGACAAAAGACAAAAAAACTAGTCTGTATAATGGGTTGATGAAATTACTCGTAAACTGAAGTACTAGGTATACGTACGTCCTTACAGGTTTTCCATGTAAGTCCTTACAGATTTTAAGGATGGTGTGTTTGTAGGACTGGACATTTTTCAGAGAACCAATCAACCAACAAAAGAAGGTACATCTAAATAAACAAGAAATAATTGAGAACTTGAGACTTCTCTTAACAACTTCGGAATGACCTAGATATTACCAGGAAACAGGAAAAGAAAAAGATAGAAAGATAAAGAGGTGGAGAAGGGAAAGGAAGGAAAGATAGAGAGAGAGAGAGGAAGGGATAAGGAAAGGATAGAAGCAGGTGGAGAAGGGAAAACAGAGGGACAAGGATGAAAGATAGGGAGAGGGAAAAGGATAACAACTTCGGAATGACCTAGATATTACCAGGAAACAGGAAAAGAAAAAGATAGAAAGATAAAGAGGTGGAGAAGGGAAAGGAAGGACAGATAGAGAGAGAGAGAGGAAGGGAAAAGGAAAGGATAGAAGCAGGTGGAGAAGAGAAAACAGAGGGATAAGGATGAAAGATAGGGAGAGGGAAAGGGAAGAGAGAGAGAGAGAGAGAGAGCGAGAGAGAGGAATGGAAAGGGAAAGAAGAAAGAGGGAGAGTGATGAGATAAGTGGAAGGAAGAAAAAGAGAAGGGAAGGAGAGAGGTCGAAAAAAAGAGGACAAGAATAATCCCCTGTTTCACACCTGTTTTTTCTCTCTCTCCTATTCCCACCTCAAAAACATGATGAAAGTGTGTCTGAGTGAGAAAAAATATCGGAGAGAAAGTTCATTTTCCCACACAGAAAGAGAAAGAAAGAGAGAGAGAAGGAGGGAGAGGGAGATCTCATGGAGAAATTGGGGCATAAATAAGTTATAAAACCTGTGAGTTAATGTTGCTGGTGACGTCAGCAAGAGAGAGATAGAGAGAGAAAGGAGTATGGAAAATAGAAAGTAAAAAATAACTGTAGGATACTGAGAAGAGAAAGAAGATTGGAGACACATTTATGCACAAGGAACGACAGTAGAAGGAAAAGAGAAAGACATATAAATAATTCGCCTAGTGGTTATAACCATCAGGCGAAGTCCTGAGGCGGTCTCTGCCACCTAACCGTTGATGCTCTGATATTGATGTTATTGTGTACCACCGAACATTTGGACAAATAATAGGTAAAATTAATTAGGAATATTGAAAATCTACCTGTTCACATCCTGGTAACGAGCAAAGTGAGATAGAAAAGGGAAAATTGAGGGGAGGGCGGAGGGGGGGGAAGAAAAGAGAGGGAGCGAGAGAGATAGAAAGGGGGAGGAAGGAAGGAAACAGAGAGAGAGAGAGAGAGAAAGGGGGAGAGAGAGATGAGTAAGAGAGGAGCGAGATAAACAGATAGAGAGGGAGAGGGATAACAACAAGAAAAGCCAACAAATGGAGGGGGGGGGGAAGAAAAGAGAGAGATAGAAAGGGGGAGGAAGGAAACAGAGAGAGAGAGAGAGAAAAGGGGGAGGAAGGAAGGAAACAGAGAGAGATAGAGAGAAAGGGGGAGGAAGAAAGGAAACAGAGAGAGAGAGAAAGGGGGAGGAAGAAAGGAAACAGAGAGAGAGAGAAAGGGGAAGGAAGGAAACAGAGAGAGAGAGAGAGAGAGAGAAAGGGGGAGGAAGGAAGGAAACAGAGAGAGAGAGAGAAAGGAGGAGGAAGGAAGGAAACAGAGAGAGAGAGAGAGATGAGTAAGAGAAATAAAGAGGGAGGGAGAATGAGAGGAGCGAGGGAAAGGAAGGAAAGAGAGAGAGAGAGAGAAAGGGGGAGAGAGAGATGAGTAAGAGAGGAGCGAGATAAACAGATAGAGAGAGGGAGAGGGATAACAACAAGAAAACCCAACAAATGAAGAGAAGAGGGGAAAACAAGGGGTGCGATCCTTAGAGGTTTAGTACTGACATTATTCTAATGGGCGTTAGATAGTTAGGATAATAGAATTCTATTCATACTACAAGTTCCATTGTTAGAGGTTTAGTACTGACATTATTCTAATGGGCGTTAGATAGTTAGGAAAATAGAATTCTATTCATACTACAAGTTCCATTGTGTTATGTTACGAACATGTACTAAACAAAACCACATCACACAAAAGCTCTCCCTACACAGGAGGGAATCGTATACATGACCTCAAAACAAAGGCCATAGTCGTACACAAAACGGATGACCTCAAAGCATTATACACATTAGCACACACGCAAAAAACGTCAAACTAGGAGAACTCGTGGCAAACTCTATACAAACAAGTCTACATGGATGTTCAACTACAGGATTGGGTTCAATTTCTCCTCCCTAAAGCTGTGTCCAAACATAGTTCACCTCGTCAATTGACGAGGTGAATCTATGTTGTCGAGGGAGTGGACGGTTTCAGTCGACGGCGATCGATTGACGGTCGGTCGACTATAATTATGTGGACACAGCTTGAGAGTACTGTCACCAATAACCCATGGCCTGTAGCAAGTGGAAATTATTCTTTTGGGAATTGAGAGTTAGAATGTTAGATTTTACGCCACAGGTTAGTTTGATCGGATAGAACTCAACACAAACTAGAGATACATAGAGAGTGAGTTATGAGAAGGAACTACTCATTCCAGTGGACTACACGGTCAATGAGTCAGATCCTAACTCACTAACCCTATAGCAGGGCTGTCCAAGTTGAAGAGTGAGTTGAATGCTTTAGGATTGACTGAGTAGTCCATTGAAAGCACAAACAGAGTATACTCCTTTTTTATAACTCCCTCACTCTTTACATAACTCACGCTCACACACGTCACGCCTCATATTTACCCGATTCACACCCCAGACCGCCGAGACTGTCGGAATTTTCACAGTAGAAGTGGCACCCAGTGGCGGTCGTACCGTCACAACACGAGGGGAACGTACAAGGTGACAGACCGTCACAATCCTGATCAGTGGCGGAGAAGAAGTCGAAATGTGTCACCTCAGAGGTTGGCGGGGTAACGTTCGAATTTGGACCTAGAAAGTGAGTCAAGCGAGGGTTTGGGTGACAGACCGTCACAATCCTGATCAGTGGCGGAGAAGAAGTCGAAATGTGTCACCTCAGAGGTTGGCGGGGTAACGTTCGAATTTGAACCTAGAAAGTGAGTCAAGTGAGGGTTTGTTATGCTGGGGCAAGTTCTGTATTATGATGGGGGCAAGTCCCATATTCAGGTCTTGGTTTCGGGACATCCTTAGAGGCAAAAAGAAAAGGATCATTGTCAGTGAATGACATTTCAGGATAGCAATATTTAATCTCTATATTATTATAACTAAAAGCCCACTCTGGGCTTAGGTGTAGGGCCCTAATTGTTGGGTTAAGCTTATACGAATCTACTTCGAGCTCAATTTTCAAGCATCTGAAACAATTAGCTTCATGAAATGACTCATCCTCAGAGGGTGTAAGGCGTCAAACCATCCACTGATTATCTTGCTGTAGGGTTCCCAACTTACTATCGGTGGTATCAATGGGTAATTCACATTTGGATTTGAACATTGTCTTACCTGAAACAAACAGAAAATTGTGAAAATTTAGTTGAAAGTTGACAAAACGTTCGAATTTGAACCTAGAAAGTGAGTCAAGCGAGGGTTTGTTATGCTGGGGCAAGTTCTGTATTATGATGGGGGCAAGTCCCATTTTCAGGTCTTGGTTTCGGGACATCCTTAGAGGCAAAAAGAAAAGGATCATTGTCAGTGAATGACATTTCAGGATAGCAGTATTTAATCTCTATATTATTATAACTAAAAGCCCACTCTGGACTTAGGTGTAGGGCCCTAATTGTTGGGTTAAGCTTTTACAAATCTACTTCGACCTCAATTTTCAAGCATCTGAAACAATTAGCTTTATGAAATGACTTATACTCAGAGGGTGTAAGCTGTCAAACCATCCACTGGTTATCTTGCTGTATAGGAATGGTTCCCAACTTACTATCGGTGGCATCAATGGGTAATTCACATTTGGATTTGAACATTGTCTTACCTGAAACAAACAGAAAATTGTGAAAATTTAGTTGAAACTGTTGAAAGTTGACAATATGTTCACATTTGGATTTGAACATTGTCTTACCTGAAACAAACAGAAAATTGTGAAAATTTAGTTGAAAGTTGACAATACATCATACCTCATAAATTCCTATTTTTTAACCCATTAAAGTGGTCTCATTTTACCATGTCGACTGAACCGTCCACACTGCCTCTATAACATATCACCTCGTCGATCAACGGCCGGTCGACTATGTGTGGAGTGTGGACACACCTTAAGGCCCATTAAAGTGGTCTCATTTTACCATGTCGACTGAACCGTCTACACTGCCTCTATAACATATCACCTCGTCGATCAACGGCCGGTCGGCTATGTGTGGACACACCTTAAGACCAAGGGAGTACGTAAGGTACTCTACACATGAGAAGTCACAAGGAATTTCGGCCATGTTTACCATTGCCACATGTGGTATGATATCATTCACTGTACATTCTTTGTTACACCTATGTTTAATGTTGTAAGATAATAGCCATCGATGCTAAATAAATAAATTCAATTCCAATTTTATCTAGGAAATTGGGTACAGAAATGCTGTTTTAATTTAAAGATTTTTGATATTATACTTATAGGGGTATGCCATCCAAGGGAGTACGTAAGGTACTCTACACCTGAGAAGTCACAAGGAATTTCGGCCATGTTTACCATTGCCACATGTGGTATGACATTACGGTTGAACTTTTGACTTAAAAAGTAATGTTGGGACCCATAATAATAACGCTATAAAGAACACCGCTAAGTAAATCCCCATTTGGATTATACTTTTCTCGGAGAAATTCGTCAGAAATATTCTTCACTTGTCACACGGCTCCTCGTACTTTCCTTCCGGGAATTCTCCATCAGTAAAAATGACTTTAAAAAAGAAGAAATAATAGAGTGAGAATAAGAGGACGAGGAGAGAAGGAAAGGAGGAGATGGAGGAAAGAGAGAGCTTAAAAAAAGAAGTAAAGAAATATTTTATATAATTTTAGTTCGACTCCCCGGAGGTGACGTCTTAAAGTTTCGTTTTTGATCTCTTTAGTCCTCAAGGAATTCTTAAATGACACGTTGATATGACAGGTAGGGATATCCAAAGATCACCGCTCCCTATTGGAAAAAAATCCTATAGCTATACTTATGAACATGTGCTTTTCGAGCTGTGCCCACACATAGTCTACCCCGTCGATCGACGTTGACTGAAACCTCTTCAGTTCGTCGATCGTGCCTACCTATTTACATCATGGTTGGGGTTACGAACCATGTCAAAGTGACGACTGATAGAAACTGGTGCCTTCTTTCGAGGCCAGTGCTTCTTTGGATGGCAACAGAGACAGATAGCTTTAGACGAAGTTATTGTCCTATAGCTATACTTATGAACATGTGCTTTTCGAGCTGTGCCCACACATAGTCTACCCCGTCGATCGACGTTGACTGAAACCTCTTCACTTCGTCGATCGTGCCTACCTATTTACATCATGGTTGGGGTTACGAATTACGAACCAAGTCAAAGTGACGACTGATAGAAACTGGTGCCTTCTTTCGAGGCCAGTGCTTCTTTGGATGCCAACAGAGACAGAGAGCTTTAGACGAAGTTATTGCAGACCTACGACCTAATAACTGAAGAGTGTTTCATTGACACCGGAACCCAGAAGAAGTCAAAGTTTCTTCTGTTTCTTTATAAAAATCTTCATCAGTTGTGCGCCTCCGTTTCCCCCCCCAGACCCTCGGGTTACAAATCTTTGTGGCGAGATACCGGGATACTTGGCTTCATTAATTATGTCAGACAAAAAGATGGAGAACTTTAAAGTTTTAGTTTATTTTTCTCCGCGTTTTTTCTTTTTCTTTCGTACAACTGTCACATTTCCCGACGATGGAGTTTTTTTTTCCTCAATCAATTTATTCCTTAATTAGTATTCTGGCATAACCTGGAGGTAAGGAGAGGGAGAGAGGGAATGAAAAGTGGTCCTGGAAAATGTTTTTCCTTGAAATACCGTCATTGGTGGGTGACAAATCTCGAAAATTTCAGCCTAGTTGGCCTGGAGAGTAGCGCGTCTACCTTGTAAATGCTAGGTGGCGTGTTCGATTTCCGCGCGGGATGGATGATATCCTAAAAACAGATAAGGTTCGTTTTCGGAATGGCTGGCTTTCTCCTTTCCTGTTATTCCTTTTTTTTTAAATCAAATTTTCCACAAGAATAAGATTGAGAAAAAAATAGCACTCGTTCCAGCCTTGAGTTTTCTATATTTTTTCGCCGTCAAGGAGAAACAAAAAATGAAGGCAGTTGGTAACAGCTTTCGTCCCTCTTCTTCTTCTTCTATTGTTAACAGTTTTCTTTATTCATTTTTTGATAATTTATCTATAGGCACAGGGGCAGGATGCAAGTATGAGTGCAAGGAAATGCAAGGAGATTTATTGGTGATTGGTAAAAAATAAATGAAATTTTACTCTCGGTTCAGAATTTGACTATTGAAGCTCAGCAATGTGATTTTTATTTTTGATAGAGGGAGGGGGTGCCACAGGTTTTGGAAGGCACACATGTTAGACTTAGCTGTATTATAGAATCGTAGGTAAAAATCCTCCTCTAGACTCTGTTAGACTTGTCCGTATGCCTCGAAGGTTGAAATCCTGCTCTATACTTTTGCTATACACTCCTATACTGCAGGGTAAGAGGACTTTTCAGTCTTATTTCAGCAGTATAAATGAGTTTGTTTGCTTTGAAAGGTACAAAAGAAAAAGAGGAAGAAAAGGAAGAAGAAAAAGGAGAAGATTTTGGCCTTGAAAGATACCAAGGAAAAGAGGGAAGAGGAGAAAAAGGAGGAGAAGAAGAAGAAAAAGAAGGAGGAGGAAGAGAAGGAGCAGAAAACAAGTAAATTGTTAGGTACTAAAAAAGCAGAAAAGAATCTGTTCCTGGCCTTCTGACAACATAAAAACTTCCAATCTGCAATTCCAATAGTTCCAATCCACCCCCACAGCCCCTCCACAGTAGAATGTTGTTTACAAAATATCAACGATAACAAAAATAACACGCCGGGAGTTCGTATAGATATGAACAAATATCCTCACAATAAAAACAGTCTGAAGTTTTCAGACGCCATCTAGAGTAGTTTCCCCGTTAAGGCGCTTTCCAAACAATACCAGGTATGCACACAAAAAAGAGTGAGAGCCAAGCCAAGGCTAGATTAGCTGGCTTGGAAGGTAGCGCACCTGCCTTTGTAAGTGCTCGGTTGCGGGTATGATTCCAGCTCAAAGCGAACTTTAGCCAAAACAGATAATGTTCATTATGGGAATGGCTGGTTTTCTTCTATTCTATCCTTCTTTCTTCGATGTCGGGGTTGGGAGGATAAGACCTCCGTTGTTACAGTTCCATCTATCAAACCTATTCGTTCAGAGCAAGATACTTGACAATGTTCTGGGCCATGTTGACTTGAACAAGCTACAGCTGTTCAGCAGTATTATAGGTAAAGGATATCTACAATCTAGATTATCTACCTTCTTTAGACTAAACTACTAAAGGTAGAAACAGACTATCCTCACGTCACGTGAGCTCACGTGAAGTGAGAGTAGTGTGTTTCTTTACTGTCCACATGTGACTAGAAAGCTAAAAACTCTCTCCATCACTGGCCTTGGGTGTCACATTGGGTGACAACTATCAATTTCAGTTGGAGGACTTGAGAGCCAAGCCAAGGCTAGATTAGCTGGCTTGGAAGGTAGCGCACCTGCCTTTGTAAGTGCTCGGTTGCGGGTATGATTCCAGCTCGAAGCGAACTTTAGGCCAAACAGATAATGTTCATTATGGGAATGGCTGGTTTTCTTCTATTCTATCCTTCTTTCTATGATGTCGGGGTTGGGAGGATAAGACCTCGGTTGTTACAGGTTCCATCTATCAAACCTCTCCAAAATAAAATTATTCGTTCAGAGCAAGATACTTGACAAAGTTCTGGGCCATGTTAACATGAACAAGCTACAGCTGTTCAGCAGTATTATAGGTAAAGGATATCTACAATCTACATTCTACATTATCTAATACCTTCCTTAGACTTAAAGGTAGAAACAGACTACCCTCACGTCACGTGAGCTCATGTGAAGTACTCTCATGAGAGTAGTGTGTTTCTTTACTGTCCACATGTGACTATAAAGCTAAAAACTCTCTCCATCACTGGCCTTGGGTGTCACATTGGGTGACAACTATCAATTTCAGTTGGAGGACAAAATGTGATTGAAAAGGAAAAGAAACGCGTGACAACTCATAGCTCATATTTTTCAAATAATATCGACAGATTGGGCATTGCATTTGAAGAAAGCAATATAGAAAAGAAATCAACCAGTGGCGGCCTTTCAGATGGATGGAGAGGCAGAGGGAATATCGGCCCCAAAAATCGGTCCCGCTCAATTCTGGGATCCCAAATTTGAACTTGCGATGCTTGTTTAGATGCAACGTGAACCTGCACCAAATTTCATGAAAATCGGATCTAATCGCGAGTTATAGCGGAACAATCAATCAAACAAAAATTCATCCAAACCAAATTACATTTTTAATAAGAAGATTTATAGCCGATTTCACCAAACTTCAATCGAGCCTTAATTGAATCATTAAGCACTGATGGGGAATTAAAGTTGAAAATTGCATTTCACCAACCTCCGTTAAGACATTTCTCCCATCAATTCACCCTAATAATTTAATGATAGGAAATTCTCTCATAAGATGTCCTAACGGATGATTTTTTGTGTTTGTTTACTTTTTTTGGGATTTTATTTTTTTTTTTTTTTTTCAGTTTTTCAGAATTTCCAGATTTTCTATTTTCTTAAAGAAAGTGTGTTTTGCTTATTGCTTTTTTTTAATAGTTTCTTTTTCTATTTTCTGAAAGAAAGCGTTTTGCTGTTTTTTAATTTGAAGACTTTGATCTAAGCTGATTTTCAATACTGTTTAATTACCCACAATGGCTGAAAACTTTGATTCTGAAAATGAGGCCATTGAGTTCCTTGAAGATTTCCAGAGAAATGAGCCGATACAAAGAAAGAGGAGAGATTGATTAAAAGTGCTAGAAACCAAATTCTGTCTGAATCTATCCGTAAAAATGGGATCAGTGTTTTTTGAGTTTTTTTTTTTTTTTTTTTTTTTTTTTTCCACAAGAAATTAACACCGGACCTACAAAAATTATTACCTAATTTAGCATGTTTTAATGCACCAGTTCCTGAAGTTAGGCAACAATGCGCGTGGTTAATATTTGGATGGGTGACCAAATGACCATCTAGGAAATCGTGTACTGCTGGCTTTTCCTAAGGATCCTAAGCCCATTTAGGCTGAGTGAATGCGGGAGAAAGAGGAGTTTGTTCCTCAATTAAGGGTATAACTCCCGTCACTAAAAACCTTACAACCCGTTCACACTGCACGAGACGAAAAATTGTAACTTTGGGCGAAGAAACATTTGTGCAGTGTGAACAGGCTGATGTTGGCCAGTGATGTTAAAAAGAAACTCACTGTAGGGATGGAAAGGGCTCGTATTTCTTACAACAAGGACAAGCGTTTTGACATTTTCTACGGATGAGTAATTTAATTTTCTCGGAAAATTTTCGGACATGCCAAAACTGAATTCACAACGAGGCGAAATGTGGCCATCGATCGTCCAACAACGGCCAATACTAAAAACCTTACAACCCGTTCACACTGCACGAGACGAAAAATTGTAACTTTGGGCGAAGAAACATTTGTGCAGTGTGAACAGGCTGTTGGCCAGTGATATTAAAAAGAAACTCACTGTAGGGATGGAAAGGGCTCGTATATCTTATAACAAGGACAAGCGTTTTGACATTTTCTACGGATGAGTAATTTAATTTTCTCGGAAAAATTTCGGACATGCCAAAACCAAAACTGAATTCACAACGAGGTGAAATGTGGCCATCGATCGTCCAACAACGCCCAATCTATGAGGAAAGCATTATGAAATGATCTCTTTCTCACATCCTGAAGGGAGTGTAGGGAAAACCAACATTACCAACTTCATTGGTGTTCGGTGTAGTGGTGGACTTCGGATTTTGAGATTATTGATTCGAGACCAAGTCAAGATAGGTGCTCATTTTATCTGCATAGGGGAAGGAATCACGAAAAAAGTTCACTTCTGCTCTTCTTGTAAAATAAAATAAATTAAATGGGGGGACCTGTACGTAACTAACTTCATTGGTGTTCGGTGTAGTGGTGGACTTCGGATTTTGAGATTATTGATTCGAGACCAAGTCAAGATAGGTGCTCATTTTATCTTCATAGGGGAAGGAATCACGAAAAAAGTTCACTTCTGCTCTTCTTATAAAATAAAATAAATTAAATGGGGGGACCTGTACGTAACAAAGTTGTTTTCCTCTAAGTTCTCTTCTTCCCTGTGTCCTCTTCCACCTAACCTCCAATATATTTCCAAGGTCACCCCCATACATTTCTGAAATATTGGGGTCATCTTCACAATGTAAATATTTTCAATACGAAAAAATAGAATAATAAAAAATGTCATCCAATGAAAAAAGAGAGAAAAGGAGAGAGAGAGAGAAAAACATAGAAGGTAAAAATAAAGGTCGACCAAGCGGTAAAAAATGTGTCCATATTACATTGGTATAGGAGATCGAAAACGGATAAAATACAAGGAGAGAGAGAGAAATAGAGAGGGAGGGAAAGGGAGAGGGATTGGGAGGGAGAGAGAGTGAGAGAGAGAGGAAAGGAAGGTAAAAGAAAGAGAAAGATAATATCTGAAAGAATAGAAAATAACAGGGGGGCTTTTCCATATAGAAGGTTTTAATATGTCAAAATTCTTCTTCTAAAAACAAGAATTATTTATGCTTTCTCTCTCTCTCTCGCTCTCTTTTCTTTCTTCATCTCTCTACCCCCTTTTTTTCATCCCTCTTTCTCAGTATTTTGTTTTCATCCTTCTCTCGTTCTTTCTTTTCCACCCCATCCGTCTCTCTCTCTAGTCCATATTACATTGGTATAGGAGATCGAAAACGGATAAAATACAAGGAGAGAGAGAGAAATAGAGAGGGAGGGAAAGGGAGAGGGATAGGGAGGGAGAGAGTGAGTGAGAGAGAGAGGAAAGGAAGGTAAAGAAAGAGAAAGATAATATCTGAAAGAATAGAAAATAACAGGGGGGCTTTTCCATATAGAAGGTTTTGATATGTCAAAATTCTTCTTCTAAAAACAAGAATTATTTATGCTTTCTCTCTCTCTCTCGCTCTCTCTTCTTTCTTCATCTCTCTACCCCTTTTTTTCATCCCGCTTTATCAGTATTTTGTTTCCATCCTTCTCTCGTTCTTTCTTTTCCACCCCATCCGTCTCTTTCTCTCGAGAAAGATAATATCTGAAAGAATAGAAAATAACAGGGGGGCTTTTCCATATAGAAGGTTTTAATATGTCAAAATTCTTCTTCTAAAACAAGAATTATTTATGCTTTCTCTCTCTCTCTCTCTTCTTTCTTCATCTCTCTACCCCTTTTTTTCATCCCGCTTTATCAGTATTTTGTTTCCATCCTTCTCTCATTCTTTCTTTTCCACCCCATCCGTCTCTCTCTCTCTCTCACACTCTTCTCTTTTCTCTCACTCCTTCCATTTCACTTTGTTCTCTTTGGTCTGTCTTGTTCCCTCTTGTGCTTTCTCTTTGTTTATTGCTAATCCCATGCTTTATAGGTTTCATTTCGCATATTTTTAGATCTCTTTGATATTTATTAATTGAAATTTTTTCTCAGTATTTTCACTGACATTATATCGACAAAAGCCACGTGCGACCTAAAAAATGGAAAGTTTCATGGAAGAGGAAAAAATGAAAACAAAGTGGATAATGGATATCACAAGAAGTCGAAAATTACAATTTGCAAACTATGAGTAGTTCACATTAAACCGCTCAGTTAGGCCAGCCATTTACTTTCCGATAGACCTGACACCTGATGAGCACACACACTATCAGGTAGAGCTGACTCCATCAGGTATACCTGACACCTGATCAGGTCTACCTGATAATGATTGGCTGGCCTTAGGTGTCAGCCTTAACTCCGTACACAAATAGGTAATTCTGAGGCTTAGGTGTAGGGGCAAACAGCCCCAAAAAATGGGTTAAGCACATTAAACCGCTCAGTTAGGCCAGCCATTTACTTTCCGATAGACCTGACACCTGATGAGCACACACACTATCAGGTAGAGCTGACTCTATCAGGTCTACCTGATAATGAGTGGCTGGCCTTAGGTGTCAGCTTAACTCCGTAGTCCGTACACAAATAGGTAATTCTGCGGCTTAGGTGTAGGGGCAAACAGCCCCAAAAGATGGGTTAAGATTATACGAAACTGGATCTTGGTTGCTTGTGTCATTCACATTCTCAACATCACTGGAGAATTAATAGTAAGAAAGAGAGAGAGAGATAGAAAAGGGGGAGAAGATATAATGAAAGGGAGGGGAAAAAAAGAATTAACAGTGGGAAAGAGAGGAAAAGATATAATGAAAGCGAGGGAAAAGGGAGGGGGTAAGCTTATACGAAACTGGATCTTGGTTGCTTGTGTCATTCACATTCTCAACATCACTGGAGAATTAATAGTAAGAAAGAGAGAGAGATAGAAAAGGGGGAGAAGATATAATGAAAGGGAGGGGAAAAAAGAATTAACAGTGGGAAAGAGAGGAATAGATATAATGAAAGCGAGGGAAAAGGGAGGGGAAAAAGCAGAGTTTGGAGATGTAGCAAAAGTTTCGTCAATTTATTTGTGTATCACGTAGCATAGCTAATTGTGTGTGGGGAACGAAAAGTACTGTTGGATAACTAACAGTGAAAAATGAAAAATTAAGAGAAGGAAGCTCAAAAAGGAGGGAATCAAAGGGAAGAAGGAAGGGAGAGAGAAAGATGAGGGAATCAAAGGGAGGAAGAAAGCGAGGAGGGAGAGAAAGTCTTCAGGCGGTTTTTTCTGACCAACTAATGAAAAATTAGGAAACAAAGTTCTGAATTTGTCTACGAGTTTTTCTAATGAAAATCATGGTAGTTAGTACGTTAGTAGTTTCTCTTAGTACCCATACCTAGCCTCCAGGTTTTCACCGTCAGCTTCCAAACGATATCTTGGTGTAGCCAAACCAATACCTGAAAAGTGTGCAGCATTCTGTTGCTATCTTCAGTTTTTTTAACCACCAGAAAATTTCCGTCCTAACCGGGATTCGGACTTCGGACCCAGTATCTTGGGTTGAGAGAGAGTTCTTGAAGACTCTGCCACAGAGGTGGGCTGAGTGCCTCAATTACACAACTTTTTAGATATTCTTTTCTACCATTCAGTCCTCTCTATTTCATAATAACTTCTCTACTATTCAGCACTACCTATCTATGTGCGTTATAAAGATAGTCCTACGACATTCGGAGACGCATAAAAAAAATTCAGCCAGAGAAAAATATGAATATGATTATCACGACTGATAAAAAGACGGGGAGGGAGGGAGAGAGAGGAGAAGGAGAGAACGAGGAGAAGAAGAGAAAGAGGAGATAAAAAGAAGAAAGAAAAGTGAGGGAATGGAGGAGAAAATATTTAGGCAAATGATATTCAGATTCAGATGTCGGGAGAGATTTTTCCAATTTTCCAAGCGGTTCGGTATTCGTTTTGCATTTGGAACAGAGAGTACTTCAGAATTTGACTATTGAAGCTCAGCAATGTGATTTTTATTTCTGATAGAGGGAGGGGGTGCCACAGGTTTTGGAAGGCACACATGTTAGACTTAGCTGTATTAGAATCGTAGGTAAAAATCCTCCTCTAGACTTACACCCATATTTATGAGCAAAACTATGGTAGTTAGTACGTTAGTAGTTTCTCTTAGTACCCATACCTAGCCTCCAGGTTTTCACCGTCAGCTTCCAAACGATATCTTGGTGGAGCTAAGCCAATACCTGGAAAGTGTACAGCATTCTGTTGCTATCTTCAGTTGGTAGTAAGAGATGCATATCTTAATGATCATGGCCCCAATGTTCTTTTTTTAACCATCAGAAAATTTCCGTCCTGACCGGGATTCGGACTTCGGACCCAGTATCTTGGGTTGAGAGACAAAGCATAGTCTCAAGGCATTTGATTGGTTAATTTTGACTTGAGACTGATCTAAGAACGATCATTCTTGTTCATAAATACGAGTGTCAGTTAGACTTGTCCGTATGCCTCGAAGGTTGAAATCCTGCTCTATACTTTTGCTATACACTCCTATACTGCAGGGGTAAGAGGACTTTTCAGTCTCATTTCGGCAGTATAAATGAGTTTGTTTGCCTTGAAAGGTACAAAAGAAAAAGAGGAGAAGAAAGAGGAAGAAAAGGAAGAAGAAAAAGGAGAAGATTTTGGGCTTGAAAGATACCAAGGAAAAGAGGGAAGAGGAGAAAAAGACGAAGAAGGGGGAAAAAGGAGGAGGAGGAGGAGGAGAAGGAGGAGAAGAAGAAAAGGGAGGAGGAAGAGAAGGAGCAGAAAACAAGTATATTGTTAGGTACTAAATAAGCAGAAAAGAATCTGTTCCTGGCCTTCTGACAACATAAAAACTTCCAATCTGCAATTCCAATAGTTCCAATCCACCCCCACAGCCCCTCCACAGTAGAATGTTGTTTACAAAATATCAACGATAACAAAAATAACACGCCGGGAGTTCGTATAGATATGAACAAATATCCTCACAATAAAAACAGTCTGAAGTTTTCAGACGCCATCTAGAGTAGTTTCCCGTTAAGGCACTTTCCAAACAATACCAGGTATGCTTCCTCACAATAAAAACAGTCTGAAGTTTTCAGACGCCATCTAGAGTAGTTTCCCCGTTAAGGCGCTTTCCAAACAATACCAGGTATGCTCAC
This sequence comes from Diaphorina citri, assembly GCF_000475195.1. Lineage (NCBI taxonomy): Eukaryota > Metazoa > Arthropoda > Insecta > Hemiptera > Psyllidae > Diaphorina > Diaphorina citri. The sequence continues at coordinate 106,749 of NW_007378416.1, read as the reverse complement.
AAAAAAGAATGAGAGCCAAGTCTCTCCATCACTGGCCTTGGTTGTCACATCGGGTGACAACTATCAATTTCAGTTGGAGCCGTCACATTTTTTTTTTTTTTTTAATGCAAATAGGGAAATATTGTTTCAAGATGATGTGCGATAAAAAAGCATTTTGGCAACGCACAAAAAATCCTTTTTAATGTTCCGGAAAAAAAGTGAAATAATATTTAAATTTCCAACAAAAAATATAGGTAGACAGACTGTTTATCAGCCCATCAATCAGTGGCAAAAATGTGCAAAAATAAAGTATGACGAATCCTTACATTATTTTAGAGGAAAATATATTTAAAAAATTGCTAAAAAAATCACTTTTTAAAAATAGGCCCCTTCCCGTGGTTTTTTTTTCCAAAAAAAAAAAAAAAAAAAAATAAAAAAAAAAAAAAAAAAAAAAAAAAAACAATGGCAAAGAATCAAGATAACATAAAGATGATTAATAATGTTAGGAAAGGTTAAAAAAAAGAGAGATATTATTTAGTGCTAGACTGTCAAGGGATCCACCCTGGTTTCCAAACATAGAAGTTCAAAGTGTCAAGCCTACCACAGGCTATGGATGAAAGCAAAGGAAGAAGCCTACCAAAGTTCCAAAGGAGGGAATACTTTGACCAGATTTCAAAGAAGGTAAAAACGTCTGAAGATTAATAATATCGAACACGGACCCGCAAAGGGATAGGTATAGAGAGAATTACATACATATGTATAATGTACAATTGTACGTAATATACATATGTACATAACCAGGGTGAAATAGTTGGTATCATGAATGATATATTATAATAGAATGCAGTGAAAAACAGGATAAAATAGAATGAGAATTGAACTTCTGTCCAACTTCTAGACCCTGGTATAATGATCCAGAATGTTGTTGGGTTCTTTTGCCTAAATATATACAGCCCCTTGTGTAACTGACTGACTGACTCACTCACTCATACTAATTCTAACCCACTTCTAGATGGAAGATGCGGTTTTCACCATTGGATTCCTTATTTTTTTAGTGCCTCAATTACACAACTTTTTAGATATTCTTTTCTACCATTCAGTCCTCTCTATTTCATAATAACTTCTCTACTATTCAGCACTATCTATGTGCGTTATAAAGATAGTCTTTTCAGAATGAAGACATTTCTCATTTCAGTCCAGAACTACAGGCAAATATCGGGCCTGATTTCAGGCCAAAACATATTTACGCGAAAAGAAAAACAAATTTGTTGTGACAAGATACTTAACGAATCCCAGGAGAGAACACAAAACCTCGCAATTATATCCTTGTTCCAGCTCTCCTTTCTCTTCCCTCCCTCTCATTCTCTCTTCTTGTCTCTCATGTTTTCCTCTTCCGTATCCCAATCCTGTATCCTTGGTTAGTGCAGTTGAGTAAGGATGATAAGAAAGAAAGAGAATCATCTCTCTCATCAAGTGCTGAGCTCTTAACCATTTTCCAAATTTTACAGGACACAAA
>NW_007378416.1:54036-104735 GCF_000475195.1 Diaphorina citri | reverse complement strand
TTTCCACTAAATTGATCTGGCGAATGAGACTATACCATGTGTGTTACAAATACCTTGAAGCTGGTCCTGAAGTAGTATTGGCAGATAGTAGATAAGTAGACACTACGTAAAAGAAATGCTTTAGGGTAGTACCTAGATAAAAAGAGAGGGGTGCGAAGATCCTGGAGAGATAAAGAGGAGGTTATACTTAGATCTTAGATTTGGAGAGAGGGAGAAAAGGAGACAATAAAATACCAAAAGAGAGAGGAGAGAAAGAGAGGGAGAGAGGGAGGAGGGAGGAGAGATAGAGAGAGAGGGAATCCGAGAGTAAGAGGATCTTGTCAACAAGAATTGTTGAAGACATGTAGGTTGACGATACAAAAGGTCTATTAAAATACAGAGAATATCTCAAGAAGAAAAATTTCGAATCTCCTACACAAAATACGAGAAGAATTGTAAAAGGTGGCCAATAAAACCGTTAATACGCGACCATTCTGGCAATAATGAGGGGCATCCACGACTCCATCCATGATAACACAACCTCACAATCGAATTATTACCACTTTAAATCTAACTATCTTTCTCCTTTTAGGTGTTCTTTTGAATTGGTAGGAACAAGGGTTTGAGCAGTACTCGTTGAGCAACTTTTTTTTTTTAGGCAGAGAATTTTAGTCACTAACCACGGATCATGTTTCTCGAAGTTAGGAATCGACATTCCGTAAGATACCTTAATAAGAGAAAGTAAAGTCTTTAACCGCGAGTAGTCAACAAATCTTAACTGTCCCTGCTCCGTCAGCTAAGGATACGATACGTATATGCAGTCTTCCTATACGAAAGTTAGATTAAGTACATATTAATATAATAACCAACTTATAGTCCCTCCAACAGAGACAAATGCCACCGCGCCCCACATGATAAGTAGAGTCGTAAGAGTCCGGCAAGCAAAGCAATTAGCGGGGAAAAAAGGATCTAAAAAGCTCATATATATATCTGTCCATGGACTCCATGGTATTACTTTTGGTGCACTGTGGATTCAACACGACTAATCTCTCTTATTCTCAGGTTACAATAGCATTTCCAACATTATACAGAGGTCAGATTGACCAAAGAGAAAACTAAAAAGGAAGGACGGGCTAAAAACCTTGTAAGTTGTAAGCCATCGGAAAAACAAAAGCCGGGTCTCAAAATAATATATGGTTACGAATGAAAAGAACAAAAGGAAACGAGAAAGCACAGGAAAAGGCAAGATACAAGGAAAATTTATATTTTGCTTGCAAGTCTAGCGAGTGCCCTTTCAGAACCGGATGGTAGTGAAAAGCAACTGAAACAAAGTCAGAATTCCATCAGATATACACCTGCTACATAATTGTAAATTGGAGATAATTATGTTAAATTTGTGTATAACGAAATTTAATGGTTATCTGAAAGAGGGGCCTCTAAGTGAAATTTTGGTATTTGTATGACGAGAAAAGTTCCAAGAAATAAATGGCGTCTCTCATTCAAGGGGGATGTTTTCATATATGGGGATTTGTGGACAAACACCAAAGAATATGCTTTGGCAGCCAGGGTGTTGAAGTTGAAAATTCATATCTCCTTGGCGGAAACAAAATTAGGTCCGATAATAAAATACAGCTTAAATACTAACGAAATTCAATGGTTATCTGAAAGAGGGGCCTCTAAGTGAAATTTTGGTATTTGTATGACGAAAAAAGTTCCAAGAAATAAATGGCGTCTCTCGTTCAAGGGGGATGTTTTCATATATGGGGATTTATGGACAAGCACCATAGAATATGCTTTGGCAGCCAGGGTGTTGAACTTGAAAATTCATATCTCCTTGGCGGAACCAAAATTAGGTCCGATAATAAAATACAGCTTAAATATTAACGAAATTCAATGGTTATCTGAAAGAGGGGCCTCTAAGTGAAATTTTGGTATTTGTATGACGAAAAAAGTTCCAAGAAATAAATGGTGTCTCTCATTCAAGGGGGATGTTTTCATATATGGGGATTTGTGGACAAACACCAAAGAATATGCTTTGGCAGTCAGGGTGTTGCAGTTGAAAATTCATATCACCTTAGGTCCGATAGTAAAATACAGCTTAAATACCGAAAGGGCTGCAGAAACACAGAAAAAAAAGTAATAAATTGCTCGTCTTGAGCATCCGGTGTCAAGATATTTCGGCGGAGAATTAGCATAGAAATAGGTCAAACCTCAAATGTCGTGAGGAATATAAAAAATACCATGCGAAACTCTCGGCAGAAAGAGAGGAAGAGGAAAGATGTAAAGTACGTTAGTGGTAATTTCTGTAAAAAACATTAGGAAAGTTGTAAGTTTCAAGTGAACAAGGAAGGAAGGGACCCGCAAAGGGATAGGTATAGAGAGAATTACATACATATGTATAATGTACAATTGTACGTAATATACATATGTACATAACCAGGGAGAAATAGTTGGTATCATGAATGATATATTATAATAGAATGCAGTGAAAATCAGGATAAAATAGAATGAGAATTGAACTTCTGTCCAACTTCTAGACCCTGGTATAATGATCCAGAATGTTGTTGGGTTCTTTTGTCTTTACGGACTGTAAAATCTCATCATTGTGAAAGTGAATAGGTAGGTAGGCAGGTATGATCATTCAAAATAATTATGTATTGACAAAATGGATTGTGTTAGTGGTAAACTGCTGTCACATACTGAAATAATAATGATAAAAAAAAAAAGATATATCGTACAAACATTGCACCTATCTGCCGATGCCGTCACATTTTTTTTTTTTTTTTAATGCAAATAGGGAAATATTGTTTCAAGATGATGTGCGATAAAAAAGCATTTTGGCAACGCACAAAAAATCCTTTTTAATGTTCCGGAAAAAAAGTGAAATAATATTTAAATTTCCAACAAAAAATATAGGTAGACAGACTGTTTATCAGCCCATCAATCAGTGGCAAAAATGTGCAAAAATAAAGTATGACGAATCCTTACATTACTTTAGAGGAAAATATATTTAAAAAAATTGCTAAAAAAAACAAAAAAAAAAAAAAAAAACAATGGTAAAGAATCAAGATAACATAAAGATGATTAATAATGTTAGGAAAGGTTAAAAGAAAAGAGAGATATTATTTAGTGCTAGAGTGCTAGACTGTCAAGGGATCCACCCTGGTTTCCAAACATAGAAGTTCAAAGTTTCAAGCCTACCACAGGCTATGGATGAAAGCAAAGGAAGAAGCCTATCAAAGTTCCAAAGGAGGGAATACTTTAACCAGATTTCAAAGAAGGTAAAAACGTCTGAAGATTAATAATATCGAACATCCTCCCAATCTGGAATAGCAGTCAAGTAATACCTTTACTTACTACAGTATTTCATTTTCTCAATCTCTTCCTTCAAAATCCACTTTGTCGACATTATGACAGAAAAATTGGGAGATTGAAGCTCTACAGAGACGCCCTGAAGGAAGACATAGGAGGAGGGGGAAAACATGAGTGTTTTCATGTGATAAGCTATTTTACATGAAAACGGGAAGGAAAATTAAACGGAGGGGATGTCACATTGACAGGGATATGTGAAAATTTGTCAGTTTTAGGTATTTGATTTTTTATTTATTAGGATTTTTTCTGTTTAGAAAAAGGTCAATCAGTCAATCACCTATTAGGCTTAACTACGAGTACTCTTGAAAATATTATATACAGTTGTACATCATACATATGTATTTAATAATATAATAATGATAATAATAAAAAAAACCTAAATGATTATCTCAAAAGCAATCTCTTTCAATCTTTTACCCCTTCTCTCTCCTACCGTGGTAGGGAGAGAAAAGAGAAGACAGAAAATATAAGAAAAAGAAATAGAGATTGGACAAGGAGTGAGGAAGGGAGACAGGGAAAAGTAATAATAATTTAGAGTCTCGTAAGATAAAATGTTAGATAAAAGATAAGATAAGATTGGAAGTAAATTTAAATCTTTTTTCCATCCGCCAAAAACATAAGGGATGAGAGAACAGAACGTCAAAATAACCTTAAAAGAGAAGTCTAACGAAAACATTAATGCATAGAATAGACATCTTGTTCATGGTGCTCGAATGAGACTAAAAAGTCCCTTTACTCCAGCAGTCTATTTAGGGAGTCCCTCCCCTCGAGTTTAATATTTCCCATTTAGGTATTGCTGGCCGGACTCTGAAAATTTGGAGCATCCCCCCCCCGGTACATCACTAATTAATCAAGGTCTCGTGTATTTTATGAGTTTAATAACAAGGTCAGGCTGGTCAGGTCAGGGACAAAAGAGGGACTACATCTACACTCCAGTCGACAGATCGAAATAGACTTGAACCCACAATGGGTACGATCAAAAGATTTTGGCAGAAAAAACAAACAATCAACAAACAAACAAAAACAACAGAGATTTGAGATCTCAAGGTAAAACCATGTAAAAAATCTGTAGTGTGGACGTGACTTCGAAGAAATAGTATTCAGTAACCTGGCATTTTGAATCACGACTCTTAAGATACGCTTTTCTGTGAACAGAAATATATTGCTCCAGATATAATGATCCTAGCTCTCTCCCTTTCCTTTCCCTCTCCTTTCTTCCCTTCTCCCTCTCTACTTCCGTCTATAATTTGATACTAAATTTTTCCCTTAAAAAAGTTTCAGGTACATTATTTTTCTTTTCCGAAAAATAAATTACCTTCACCTCTTCAGGACGAAGGTGGAAAGCCCTATTTGCCTATTCCTGAGGGATTCGTGATGAGATGAGACGCAGGCACTGAAGAGGAATGGAAAGTCAAAACGAAAAGACATAAAGTAGGAGCGAGAGAGACACTGAGATATGAAAATAGATAGCGAGAGGGAGAGAGGAAAGGAATGAGAAGGAGAGAGCGAGAGAGAGAGAGAGGAAGGGAGAGGGAGAAGGAGAGAGGTAAAGGAGGAGAGGGAAGAAAGGGGAAAGAATATAAAAAGAGATAGATGTAGAGTTGTAAACTATAGAAATAGAAAGACAGAAAAAAGTGAATGATCAGTGGAGACGCCAAAATTTTCTTGAACATACAAATTGCAATATTGCAAACCTTCGTAAGAACTCTCCTGCTAGGAGTTTGGTGAAGCTTGTCAAACCCCCAGTGCCAGAGACCAGAGTTCCTACCATACATCATCCTATCCACATTCTATTTCTCCAAACATAAGAGTTACCTTAAATTACCCTCGTCTTTCCCTGTCTCCTATTCCTGCTCATTCGTCCCCCCCCTCTCTCTCTCTGTTCCCTCTTTCTCCGTTTCTCTCTCTCTCTCTCTTTCTCCCCTATTACTCTTTTCTCTCCATCCCTCCTTATTACTCTTTTCTCTTCCTCTTCTTTCCGTCTTTCTCCTTTCCTCTCTTCCTCTGATCCCTGTTCTCTCTCTCTCCTCCCCCTTATACTGTTTTCTCTCCTCTCCCCTATTTCTTGCTCTCTCCTCCGTAGTATATTTTGACCTAGAAACTTCAGGGCAAAGTCTCTTCCTCTCTCTCTACCTGCTCTGTGGTGGATGAAATAAAATGGAAAATAAACTCTGAATTTATTATTTTTCCTTCCCGAGGAGAAATATTTCTCCAAACATAAGAGTTACCTTAAATTACCCTCGTCTTCCCCTGTCTCCTATTCCTGCTCATTCGTCCTCTCTCCTCTCTCTCCTCCCCCTTATACTGTTTTCTCTCCTCTCCCCTATTTCTTGCTCTCTCCTCCGTAGTACATTTTGACCTAGAAACTTCAGGGCAAAGTCTCTTCCTCTCTCTCTACCTGCTCTGTGGTGGATGAAATAAAATGGAAAATAAACTCTGAATTTATTATTTTTCCTTCCCGAGGAGAAATACCTAACTATAACTAATGCTGAGCATGAAGCTTTTTTATATTGTGGAGTAAATCAGAGGCGATTTCATCATGGTGAAAAGAGAGGAAGGGTGTCCATTGTCCACATGTGTGTACACTGTACGATAGTGTTCATAATTATATCGATAATATGATAATATGAGATTCAATTAACAAGTAAATAAACTAATGCTGAGCATGAAGCTTTTTTATATTGTGGAGTAAATCAGAGGCGATTTCATCATGGTGAAAAGAGAGGAAGGGTGTCCATTGCCCATATGTGTGTACACTGTACAATAGTGTTCATAATTATATCGATAATATTATACTATAAGATTCAATTAACAAGTAAATAACTACAGTCTACAATCTACATACTAATAATGGACTGCTCAAGTCTTCTTTGCCTTTTCCCGTGTTCAGACGGGGTCGGCGCGAGGCGTTTTTCGTCAGCATCTCAACCAGGATGGGGGTGATTGCTTTGGGCTGACATTTGTTTTTGGCTACAAAAATTTTACGAGGGATGCCTTTCGCAGTTAACCTGTGCTATTTCTTTAGCAAGGCAAATTTCAGACTGGTATTCTTCCTCCTCCCTGTTTAAAGTCCCCCAGCCAGACTAAACTCGTCTACTCGGTGCGGTGTTCAAAGTTCCTCAGCAAAGACTTCTCTATCATCATGTATACTACTCAAGGTTAGTTTACAGAGGAAACCGTTCCTCCCAGAGAACAGGTATCTCCCGTTATCGCGCCACTGTTCGAAGTCTAAAACCAATAAATTCGACCCTGTTAAAACGAAACAAGAATTATCCAAGCTCTGGCTTTTGACACGTGTTAACCTGACCTGTATTGGAAATACTTATGAGGAAAGACATACATTACATAGGTATGTATGTACAATGTACAATTGTACATGCATTCCGGAAATACAATAGCACAATACTGTCTGACTGTTTTAGAAGAATGGCGAGGAAAAGAGAAATAAAAATAAAGATTAAGAGGGTGGGAAGGAGGAAGGGAGAGAAAATGGGAGTGAGGCAGAGGAAAGGAGAGGGAGGGAGAAAGAAAAGGAATAATTGGTAATTCAGAATAATTGTGTACCTACCTGGATGGATAGTGCCAAATTTGGGCAAAATGTGTCTTATCCAGTTTGGAATTCGTCCCTGCCATTCTCGGATGATCAAATTCCGAATCCAATTCCCGTCCATCTCTCTCTCTCTCTTCTTTCCTCCCTCTTTCCCTTAGATCTTTCCCTCTTTCTTTTTCTATCTCTCTCTTTCCCATTCTCCTCCCTCTTTCCCTCTCTTTCTCTCCACAGTTCATTCTGCAGCTCCAGGCATTATCTTCCTCTCAAGCATCAGCATCTCAACCAGGATGGGGGTGATTGCTTTGGGCTGACATTTGTTTTTGGCTACAAAAATTTTACGAGGGATGCCTTTCGCAGTCAACCTGTGCTATTTCTTTAGCAAGGCAAATTTCAGACTGTTATTCTTCCTCCTCCCTGTTTAAAGTCCCCCAGCCAGACTAAACTCGTCTACTCGGTGCGGTGTTCAAAGTCCCTCAGCAAAGACTTCTCTATCATTATCTATACTACTCAAGGTTAGTTTACAGAGGAAACCGTTCCTCCCAGAGAACAGGTATCTCCCGTTATTGCGCCACTGTTCGAAGTCTAAAACCAATAAATTTGACCCTGTTAAAACGAAACAAGAATTATCCAAGCTCTGGCTTTTGACACGTGTTAACCTGACCTGTATTGGAAATACCTATTAGGAAAGACATACATTACATAGGTATGTACAATGTACATGCATTCCGGAAATACAATAGCACAATACTGTCTGACCGTTTTAAGAAGAATGGCGAGGAAAAGAGAAATAAAAATAAAGATTAAGAGGGTGGGAAGGAGGAAGGGAGAGAAAGAGGAAGGAGGGAGAAAATGGGAGTGAGGCAGAGGAAAGGAGAGGGAAGGAAAAAGAAAAGGAATTGGTAATTCAGAATAATTGTGTATCTACCTGGATGGATAGTGCCAAATTTGGGCAAATTGTGTCTTATCCAGTTTGGAATTCGTCCCTGCCATTCTGAGATGATCAAATTCCGAATGCAAATCCCAGCCATATCTCTCTCTCCCTCCCTCCCTCTTTCCCTTAGATCTCTCCCTCTTTCTTTTTCTATCTCTCTCTTTCCCATCCTCCTCCCTCTTTCCCTCTCTTTCTCTCCACAGTTCATTCTATAGCTCCAGGCATTATCCTCCTCCCAAGCTGAATATAGGAGTGAGAAGGGAAAATCTCTCTATTAAAACATGTAAATATCGACTTATTAAACGCAATATCCACGCTCTTTTGTCATTTCGTTTACTATAAAATAAATGGAAAATATCTCGTGGTGTTTATCGAGCTAAAAATGCGGCGGTTTTTCCGCATGAGTAAAAGTACAATTAGAAAACCTATAGTTAGCTTGAAGGGTAGCGCGTCAGGCTTGTAAGACCTAGGTCGCGGGTTCGATTTGATTCCAAACAGATAAGGTTCGTTCTCGGGATGTCTGGCTTTCTCTTATCCTGTCTTCCTTCTCTTTCCTTTCGGGATGACAAGACATTTGGCCATATTTTGGTTTACGTTTTGGTCTGCCATATTTTGGTCCAGGGATGTGTCAACTAACTGTTCCACTTTGAAAGTTTTTTAACCGTCGCGTCGAGTGGTCCTTTGGACATGACTCCTCGAATGTTGGAACATTATATTAAACGTGATTCTATGAATGGCACATCTTTTCTAACATTAATGAACATGATATTATTATGAATGATATATACATACCACTGTGTTCTTTTCGTTTTATGAGTGTAAGAAGGTAACATTTAAATAAATAATACACGGGTTAGATGTTCTCAACCTACTGTTCTTATACAGCTCGAATATCTTTAAAGAGCCCATTAACCTCAGCAGGAGGATACTACTGCCGAGTCAAGAGTCCATTTATCTCAGCAGGCTACTACTCTTGCTCCGCAGCAGCAAACAACAGTAGGAACCTACCCCTGACAAGAGTTCCTCCCAAGCTGAATATAGGAGTGAGAAGGGAAAATCTCTCTATTAAAACATGTAAATATCGACTTATTAAACGCAATATCCACGCTCTTTTGTCATTTCGTTTACTATAAAATAAATGGAAAATATCTCGTGGTGTTTATCGAGCTAAAAATGCGGCGGTTTTTCCGCATGAGTAAAAGTACAATTAGAAAACCTATAGTTAGCTTGAAGGGTAGCGCGTCAGCCTTGTAAGAGCTAGGTCGCGGGTTCGATTTGATCCCAAACAGATAAGGTTCGTTCTCGGGATGTCTGGCTTTCTCTTATCCTGTCTTCCTTCTCTCTTTCCTTTCGGGATGACAAGACATTTGGCCATATTTTGGTTAATGTTTTGGTCTGCCATATTTTGGTCCAGGGATGTGTCAACTAACTGTTCCACCATTTCGTTTACTATAAAATAAATGGAAAATATCTCGTGGTGTTTATCGAGCTAAAAATGCGGCGGTTTTTCCGCATGAGTAAAAGTATTAGAAAACCTATAGTTAGCTTGAAGGGTAGCGCGTCAGGCTTGTAAGACCTAGGTCGCGGGTTCGATTTGATTCCAAACAGATAAGGTTCGTTCTCGGGATGTCTGGCTTTCTCTTATCCTGTCTTCCTTCTCTCTTTCCTTTCGGGATGACAATATATTTGGCCATATTTTGGTTTATGTTTTGGTCTGCCATATTTTGGTCCAGGGATGTGTCAACTAACTGTTCCACTTTGAAAGTTTTTTAACCGTCGCGTCGAGTGGTCCTTTGGACATGACTCCTCGAATGTTGGAACATTATATTAAACGTGATTCTATGAATGGCACATCTTTTCTAACATTAATGAACATGATATTATTATGAATGATATACATACCACTGTGTTCTTTTCGTTTTATTTTTCCGTTTTATGAGTGTAAGAAGGTAACATCTAAATAAATAATACACGGGTTAGATGTTCTCAACCTACTGTTCTTATACAGCTCGAATACCTTTCACCTCAGCAGGAGGATACTACTGCCGAGTCATTTATCTCAGCAGGCTACTACTCTTGCTCCGCAGCAGCAAACAACAGCAGGAACCTACCCCTGACAAGAGTTTGGAGAGGAATCCTGATCCGCAGTTACTGCTACAACAACAATTATTGTTGTGGTCAAATTCTAAAACATTGTTGAGATAAGTCCTTACCTTGGCTGGGATTGAACCTACACGCTCCTGATTACGTGTCAGGGCCGTATTTAGGTGGAAGGCGAGGGAGCTCCCCTCCATGGGGTTTCAACTGTGCTCTCTTTCTATGGATGGAAATTTGGAGCATCCACCAAAGGCGCATACTTTTATTTTATGTTTTCAATTCCACTCCTCTGGTTGTACGTGTCAGGGCCGTATTTAGGTGGAAGGCGAGGGAGCTCCCCTCCATGGGGTTTCAACTGTGCTCTCTTTCTATGGATGGAAATTTAGAGCATCCACCAAAGGCGCATACTTTTATTTTATGTTTTCAATTCCACTCCTCTGGTTAGGAAACACTGCTATCCGCTACTCTCTGTGACGCGTTCGTATGAAATTTCATTATTTTTTCTTACTCTGGCCGCGTTCATGTTTCACATGGAACGGATGAATGGTTAGGTGATGAATGACAGGTGTTCCCGCAAGTTATTTTGAGGTAGAAACCGTATGTCAAGTGTGTTATGCCATGTCATGTGTCAATGATGAGTCACCCATCTCATCTCTCACCAACGTGATGTATGCTTACAGGGTGTCCCCTTACACCTGAGACAACTGGGTCAACTGAGGCACTATTGACTGATCAAAGTAAACGAACCGTTACATGATAAAGGGCTTAGGGTTGGCTCATAATGGAAGTGTGGATGCGCGACGCGACGATTAGTAGTGCGTGGCCGCCTGCAAAACCAAACTTACACTGAGAAAAACATTAGTGATAGGGTACCACAAGTTTGGGTGGAAGAACTCTATTATTGGGTTCCTTCTCCTGCTTTAGGTTGTTGAAAGGCTATATTAGAGTGTCAAGCTTACCGAAATAGAGTTCCATATTAGAGTTCTGGAACCCAGGCTTTTTCAATCTTTTGAATGGACTACTCAGTTGAAGTCACATTCTAAAGCATGTAACTCACTCAACTTCCCATAGTTAAGGTCTCACTTACTGACGGAATCATCCACTGAAAAGTTTTAAATTCTCCGACACATTCCCTCCACAAAGGAGGAGCAATAAATTTTGATACACCCTGTATAGTTCAACGAGTTTTGTAGTTAACGGAGATGCGAAACTCTTGGCAAAACTGTGGAGGTACTTCATATACTTGGATGAATACTGATGGAAAATTCTCAATGAAATGAGTAGGTAAATAGGGAGCTACTAGCTACACTATGAAACACATTTTGATAAGTACTCAAATACTCACACATAAAAACTCACAGAGACTTTCATGTCAACTCTGGAACCCAGGCTTTTTCAATCTTTTGAATGGACTACTCAGTTGAAGTCACATTCTAAAGCATGTAACTCACTCAACTTCCCATAGTTAAGGTCTCACTTACTGACGGAATCATCCACTGAAAAGTTTTAAATTCTCCGACACATTCCCTCCACAAAGGAGGAGCAATAAATTTTGATACACCCTGTATAGTTCAACGAGTTTTGTAGTTAACGGAGATGCGAAACTCTTGGCAAAACTAATGGAAGTGTGGACGCGCGACGCGACGATTAGTAGTGCGTGGCCGCCTGCAAAACCAAACTTACACTGAGAAAAACAATAGTGATAGGGTACCACAAGTTTGGGTGGAAGAACTCTATTATTGGGTTCCTTCCCCTGCTTTAGGTTGTTGAAAGGCTATATTAGAGTGTCAAGCTTACCGAAATAGAGTTCCATATTAGAGTTCTAGAACCCAGGCTTTTTCAATCTTTTGAATGGACTACTCAGTTGAAGTCACATTCTAAAGCATGTAACTCACTCAACTTCCCATAGGTAGGTATAACGAGTTAAGGTCTCACTTACTGACTTAATCATCCACTGAAAAGTTAGTGAATTATCCACTAAGAAAAATATTAAGTGAGTTGTTCTTTTTTTTTTAAATTCTCTGACACATTCCCTCCACAAAGGAGGAGCAATAAATTTTGATACACCCTGTATAGTTCAACGAGTTTGTAGTTAGCGGAGATGCGAAACTCTTGGCAAAACTGTGGAGGTACTTCATATACTTGGATGAATACTGATGAAAAATTCTCAATGAAATGAGTAGGTAAATAGGGAGCTACTTGCTACACTATGAAACACATTTTGATAAATACCTACTCAAATACTCACAAATAAAAACTCACAGAGACTTTCATGGTGCGAAAAGACCTAAAAAGTCAATAGACCTAAAATATCCCTCAAAGGTCTACCTGGAAGAATATGATGGTGTGCCATATTTTAGTCCAGGCAGGTATACCTCTAACAACTTTTCCTCCATGTAAACGGCAGGGAAAAATATCCCTCAAAGGTCTACCTGGAAGAATATGATGGTGTGCCATATTTTAGTCCAGGCAGGTATACCTCTAACAACTTTTCCTCCGTGTAAACGGCAGGGAAAGAAAGAAAAACTTCTACGAAATCTTTTCTGAGCCATCCTGTATATTCAGAATAACGTCATAGAAAGCGCAGCAGCTATAATAATAATTTCCAGCGCTTTCCATTTTGGGCAATAATTTAGACTAACTATACTGAAATCCCTTCTAATCCTGCGACACTTAGCATTGTAGGGGAAGAGGAAGGAAAGGGGAGGGAGGAGGGAGAAGTACTCTCCATTCAATAATAGCCTTCAGAGAGGGAGGGATGAGGGTTCGAGAATCTACGAAGCTTTAATATTAAAAACTATAAATAATTCGTTGCCTTAAGGCCCCTACCCATTTCTATTAGAGATTCCCATTCCGCTAATGCCTCCCCACTTCCTAGTTTCTTGCTACTTATTGAACTTATCCAACAAATAAAACGAGTTCAAAATACTAATATTTTATGTATGAAGCCCACTCTGAGGCTTAGGTTTTGGGGCAAACAGCCCTAAAGGATGGGTTTAGCTTCAAAAAATCTATAAATGAAACCGCTAATGCCTCCCCACTTCCTAGTTTCTTGCTACTTATTGAACTTATCCAACAAATAAAACGAGTTCAAAATACAGGCCCCTACCCATTTCTATTAGAGATTCCCATTCCGCTAATGCCTCCCCACTTCCTAGTTTCTTGCTACTTATTGAACTTATCCAACGAATAAAACGAGTTCAAAATACTAATATAATAGGGTATGTATGTCTGAAACACTCACAATCATATCCAAAAGACTTATAGGTACTTATATTTCATAAATGGAGAGGTCATTAGAAGTTACATAACTCCATAAAATAGATATATAGATCCATTTAACGGGGGTTGCGTAGGCGTTGGACTTTCAAAATGGAGCATATGCGTTGGTAATTTAGTAATAGGGAGATTTCGCATCGAATCCTGATCCCCATAACGCAACCCATGTTGGCGCCATCTTGTTTACATCATGTTTTTAGATTTAGCACGGGATCGAAAACCGAACGAAAACCGAAACCGAAAACCGAAGCGAACCTAGCGGACGCTCAAGTAATCATACCTTTAATTTGTTCAATGTTTTGTCTTGTCCTAAAAAATAACAAATTATTCAAATCAGTTTTTGAATTAAAATTAATTAAAAACAGGAAACAATGATTTTTTAAAATTATTTATTTGTTTTCTCAATTTAATTATTCCACCGTGTTCCTTATCTGTTACGTTCTTTTTTGTACAAATGAAACGATAGGTAAAAAAAGGACATAACAGATAACGAAGAAAAGAAAAAAATAATAATTAATTATTACATAAAAAATGAGTTTTTTGATATGTTTTTGTTTTTAATTAATTTCTGAATTAATTAAGATACCTACCTACATCAAAAAATTTCAGTCAAAATTAATTTCCCCTTCAAAAATGTAAAATAACCGTGATCTATTCAAAAAGAATTTAAATTTACGCGCGTTTCTAACACGGAAATTTCATTTTCGTAATACGAAAAAAACCCCCATGTTCAAGCCAAAACATCGTAACTCCGATCCCCGTGTTCAATCCCCATAATGTGTGTCATGCGCAGAAACCAAAACTCGTCGAGCATCGTCACGATCCCCAAAAAAAATGCGTTGCGAAATCTGTCTAGGGTTTGATGGAACAAAATGGGTACTAAATGATGGGCTTTGGTACAAATTCGCAGCAAAAGTTGTGGTGCTAACTTCACGCACCTTAATATAATAGGGTATGTATGTCTGAAACACTCACAATCATATTCAGAAGACTTATAGGTACTTATATTTCATAAATGGAGAGGTCATTAGAAGTTACATAACTCCATAAAATAGATATAGATCCATTTAACGGGGGTTGCGTAGGCGTTGGACTTTCAAAATGGAGCATATGCGTTGGTAATTTAGTAATAAGTTATAAAATTAGCTATAGGTATATTCATATGTATTATGTAGTGAAATCTCGAAATTTTATGGTCCATTAGGCAGTCTATACAGCTTCCACACACAGATATACATAGCAGCTATGTGATTAATTTGGTCTACCTACCGTAAAGTCCTACAACTTGAGTGAGTATTGTAACTTGACCCTCAAGATAGAGGTCTCTTTAGAGGTCTGGCAAAATCGAAAAGAGCTTTTATTCACATTTTATGACTTCAATGGTCGGTTTCACCAATATTTTTCAGCCTCTAGAAGGCTTGTTAAGCTGACAGCCCGTTAAATTCCATTTGGTTTGTTGTTTGTATATGCTCAACAGGCAACAGGGCTGTTAAGGGTAAAAAAGAAGGTTGGTGAGACCCATCCTAAGAGTTTTCAAGATCTTTGTTTACATTATTGCCAGGCTCTCGAAAAGGATTTATCGGCTGATGGCAGTCTATACAGCTTCCACACACAGATATACATAGCAGCTATGTGATTAATTTGGTCTACCTACCGTAAAGTCCTACAACTTGAGTCAGTAATGTAACTTGAGCCACAAGATAGAGGTCTGGCAAAATTGAAAAGAGCTTTTATTCACATTTCATTTTATGACTTCAATGGTCGGTTTCACCAATATTTTTCAGCCTCTAGAAGGCTTGTTAAGCTGACAGCCCGTTAAGTTCCATTTGGTTTGTTGTTTGTATATGCTCAACAGGGCTGTTAGGGGTAAAAAAGAAGGTTGGTGAAACCCATCCTAAGAGTTTTCAAGATCTTTGTTTACATTGTTGCCAGGCTCTCGAAAAGGATTTTTCGGCTGAAGTTATAATAGTGACATAAATTGTATGACTTCACGTTACGGCAGTCAAGTAATAAATGAGACTCACCATTTCCACTGGTCGTCAAACACGTCCCGCTACTCGTGGATCCCAGGAGGAAATGATCCAAACTTTCCTCCGTTCCCGCGAGGCCGAGAGCCTCCGAGTCCGCCTGGTAGCTAATCGACAGGGCCGCGTCTTCCTGCAGCCTGGCCAGCACCGAGGCTAAGCCACCCTTGTCATCGCCAGCGGCGGCAAAATCATCTGCATCCCGTAGCTGCAGCGTGACACCCCCCTCACTGGACGTAGAATACATGAACACGGCGGCCGTCGTGTGTTGCGAGGCGGTGCCACCAGAGCTCGCATAGCTCGTCAGAGGCAGCCGCGTCCCAGGTACTTCGTGTAGACCCTGTGAACAGAGGAGGGGAGTGAACGTGTTAATCGGGAGGCACTATGACTGGACGAGCCAATTTAACATGGCTAGAGACCCGAGTGTATGACAGAAAAAAAAAGAAGACATCCTTTCTTTATTCTGCCATCAAGATTCGGATACGGCTGAAGCCGCTACAACAATAACATTGGGATGACAAAATGTTCACCATTCTTCACCATGTATACGACGTACTTACAAAAGTAATTAGTAATTATGTAGGAACATTAAGGGACAATAAATCTAAAAGAAATAACTATTTTTCCCGTAGCTCCGAACATGGACAGTAATAAAAGTAACCGCAAAAGAGAGCGGAAATATTTTTGTACCGACTGTAAGGTGAAAATTTTCTAAATTCAGAAACCCTAACAAATACAAAGAGACGGATAAAACATGAGGGAGACAGCGGAAGAGGAAAGAAAAGCCTTCAAACCGTATCCTGAGCGACAAATAAAAGCACATTTTACCTTCAAATGACACTTGCATGATGTGTATTATGTATTTGTTTATTACGAGGAAATAAAAAAATAACCTCTTTAGTTTCTTTGCAATATTTAGGTTCATCTTACCACAGTAAAAATATCTGTAGGTAGAAGGTGTATACCAAACAAACACTTTTATACGTATGCTTTGATGATAGTGACTAATCTACTAAACACTATAAGGCTCGTGGTTAGGCCCAATACCTAGTGAATCACAAAAATACCCTTTCCTCCCATCACAATTTTCTGAACATGCTGGGTGTTAGGATTGCAGACCTGACTATGGAGGGTGACCATATCCTAACATTCTAGCACAAAACATCGCAGGGTATGGTGAAAACTCGTGAAAGAAGCACTTCCACACTATGGGTACACAGAAGGTGCAATATTTGAGATTGAAGAGGCTCTGACATGGAGAAGAAAATAAAAGATTGAGGAAAAATGAGAACATTTTCTTTCAAGCAAGGAAGCAGAAGAAAAAGAGGAAGAGGATGACGATAGATCAGTTGCGTTTACTTGGGTGATGTTTCAAAGTCATAGAGCAAGAAAAATGAGGACCAACGGAATTTTTCTTTTTCTTTTACGACTTCTAGATCCCGAGATCAATCGATTTAAAAAATACCGGTAAATCGTGAACTTTGACGTCACGGCATACGCTCCCGTACTCGATGACGTCACATCAAATGCCCCGAGCAAAGCTCCCTCACAGGCAACACATTAATGTGTTTGTGCGCATACGTTTCTGCTCCTCCGCAAGCGTGCTTGCATACTGGCGCTACCTAGCGGACGAAAAAAACAACTGCGTAAAGTCTGACGTCACACATATTTGAACTCTTTCATTAAAACGGAAAATGAAAATTGAATTTTCGACCTTTTACAATTATTTTTTCGGAGTTTTGACCTCGGATTTGGATTTTTCACAACTTTTTACATAGGAATCGACCATTTATTTAGAATTTTTACCCATTTGCAACTGCTCCATTTTATTTTTCATACCTACCTATTTTTATCAAACTAAAAACATAAACGAAACTCAATATTAGGCGAGCGAGGAAAAGTTTTCTCTCCCGCAGTCTTTGCACTCTGTGTATTTCTTATGGTGATTTTAGCGATCAGAAATTGATCATATCTCAGGATCGGTTTAGATTTTCGCAAAATCCTTTCTTATTGCACACCTAGACCATAAAAGGAATATTCCTACCTAATTTCAGCTTTCTAGGTGTTGTGGTTCTAGAGATAGAGCGATCAGTGTGTGAACTATGAAATGTGAAATGTGAAATGTGAATGAGTGAATGGATCTCGTTCTTATAATATAAGATTATATGGAGAGAAAATTGAAAAATAATAAAAGCGAGAGAATGAAATATTTGATTTAATACTGTACACAATGCGAATAAGAGAGAGGGGGAGAGAGAGAGGTACCTACAGGGAGGGAGGGAGGGAGGGAGGGAGGTATAGAGAGAGATACAGGGAGTGAGGGAGAGAGAGTTATCTGAATGTTAAGAGGGCAATCACCTTTGAAAACCTTTGCAATTCCCAGAAATAAATCGGGAAATCTTTCCTACAAATGTGAATCTCATCCATCCGTCCGTTTCATATTGGAATGAATGAGATATGAATATTTTATTGACGAATAATGAAAATACACGAGTGTTTGAGAGTCCAAACAGGCTCTGACATGGAGAAGAAAATAAAAGATTGAGGAAAAATGAGAACATTTTCTTTCAAGCAAGGAAGCAGAAGAAAAAGAGGAAGAGGATGACGATAGATCAGTTGCGTTTACTTGGGTGATGTTTCAAAGTCATAGAGCAAGAAAAATGAGGACCAACGGAATTTTTCTTTTTCTTTTACGACTTCTAGATCCCGAGATCAATCGATTTAAAAAATACCGGTAAATCGTGAACTTTGACGTCACGGCATACGCTCCCGTACTCGATGACGTCACATCAAATGCCCCGAGCAAAGCTCCCTCACAGGCAACACATTAATGTGTTTGTGCGCATACGTTTCTGCTCCTCCGCAAGCGTGCTTGCATACTGGCGCTACCTAGCGGACGAAAAAAACAACTGCGTAAAGTCTGACGTCACACATCTTTGAACTCTTTCATTAGAACGGAAAATAAAAATTGAATTTTCGACCTTTTACAGTTATTTTTTCGGAGTTTTGACCTCGGATTTGGATTTTTCCCAACATTTACATAGGAATCGACCATTTATTTATAATTTTTACCCATTTGCAACTGCTCCATTTTATTTTTCATACCTACCTATATTATTATATGGAGAGAAAATTGAAAAATAATAAAAGCGAGAGAATGAAATATTTGATTTAATACTGTACACAATGGGAATAAGAGAGAGGGGGGGGAAAGGGAGGGAGAGAGAGAGAGGTACAGGGAGGGACGGAGAGAGCTACAGGGAGGGAGGGATAGAGAGAGATACAGGGAGTGAGGGAGAGAGAGTTATCTGAATGTTAAGAGGGCAATCACCTTTGAAAACCTTTGCAATTCCCAGAAATAAATCGGGAAATGTTTCCTACAAATGTGAATCTCATCCATCCGTCCGTTTCATATATATCTGAATGTTAAGAGGGCAATCACCTTTGAAAACCTTTGCAATTCCCAGAAATAAATCGGGAAATGTTTCCTACAAATGTGAATCTTATCCATCCGTCCGTTTCATATTGGAATGAATGAGATATGAATATTTTATTGACGAATAATGAAAATACACGAGTATTTCAGAGTCCAAAGGGGGTGAGAGGAAGGAAGGGTTTTGAACCTCGGTAGCATCGTAAAAATTTAATTGTGTCATTTTGAAGTGGACAATTTTTGTGAAAGTTTAAATTTTGTCTTTTCTCTTCCCTTTTGCACCCCTTTCTATCGTGTCATTATTTTTCGGGAAAACATTTTGAGTCCCATCGTTTCATATTACTTCAATTGAAAATAATATCAAATCTCACTTCTATTGTTCTTGGACACAAATGTGGGCATGTCTCATTCTGCATCCACTCTCTGATATCAATACTCGTTATTTTTCGGGAAAACATTTTGAGTCCCATCGTTTCATATTACTTCAATTGAAAATAATATCAAATCTCACTTCTATTGTTCTTGGATACAAATGTGGGCATGTCTCATTCTAGTCATTCTGCATCCACTCTCTGATATCAATATCATAGAAAAAATGAAAATAATACTTCTGGTTTCCTTAAAGAGCCCGAAATTCAAATGATATTCCTCGTGTGTAAATCCAAGTACATAATTTAATTATGTATGTAGGATATCAATATCATAGAAAAAATGAAAATAATACTTCTGGTTTCCTTAAAGAGCCCGAAATTCAAATGATATTCCTCGTGTGTAAATCTAGTACATAATTTAATTATGTATGTACCTAATTCTCTGCTCCTGTACCTACCTACGTACACGTACTCATATAAAAACATTACCTTTAAATTTCAAATAGGATTATACATTTGTGCATATAATTATTTTGAAAAGACTGAAAAGATCACTAATGAGGAGATACAAAAGGCGTTCTTATTGGACTAAAACTCCACAAAGGGGAAAGAAAAAGAGTTATGTGGAAAATCAAAAATATTACAAAATCTCGTACCTTTTTGCCCCAAAAATAAATTCAATGAAAAACCATCACCCACACCCGAATAGAAAACTTCAACATGAGAGAGATTTTAAAAACAGACATTTACGTAGGTGCATGGGTGTGTGTGTGTGTGAGAGAGAGAGAGAGAGAATGGAATATATTATTATAATGATGACTCGTGATGGTAGGTATTATCACAGGTCTCTGTCAGCAAAACGAAGAGAGAATGAGTGTGTGTGTGTGTGTGTGTGTGAGAGAGAGAGAGAGAGAGAGAGAGAGAGAGAGAGAAAGAGGGAGAGGAAGGGGAAGTAAGACTGGGTTTGGAAGCACAAGCACACCTATATTTTCTACCTACACACACCCAATATAAAGTGAAGTAGGTACTAGAGTAGAGACAGGGAAATGGAATGGGCTATGCTGTTGTAAAGGATTAATGTTTGATTTACATAATTCCTCAGACTTTACATATTTATAATACGTGCAGTTCGGTACTCTGGGATGAAATTTTGGGATTGGGAGTCCACTTGGTCAATACTATGTATTCCTTCAGGCATCCTGGGTTTAGACACTAGTCTGAACACAGGATGAGACATGGAAGGAGCCCATGAATAGGTACAGCCTAACAGTACCATGGGTGTCTCCATACAGTGAAGAATTCACTGATTCCCTTCAACAACAATAACTCAAATGCCTCGGACACGGAAAGAAGAAAACACAGGATGGGACCAGTTTAAAGTAGGTACTAGAGATCAGGGTCGTAATTAAGGGGGGCAATTTTTCTCCTTTACTCTAAGCCAGGCTCCGAAAATTTGAAGCAAATTTTTGATGGTCCCGCCATCAAGAAGAACTTTTTTTATTAGACCTGACCTTATAAGGTCAGCCTGTCAGGTCTACCTGATACCTGATGAGCACACACTATCAGATAGGCCTGACAGGTACGGCTGAAAAGGTCTGTCTAACAGGTCTACCTGATGCAGACACATAGTATCGGGTAGACCTGACAGGCGGACCTGATCAGGTGTACCTGTCTGGTCTACCTGGTGAAGCAAGTGGTCCTGTCTGTGTGGCACTGAAGAGGGCGTATTTTCAATTTGAATTTGAAATTATTTTGTTTTCTAATGAAGGGGTTTACAATCTGAAAAGAGAAAGAGGAGGTGCGGAGGTGGGCAGAGAGAATAAATGAAACTCGAGGGGATGAGGATGAATGTAGAAAGTTTCTAATGCAGGAACATGGGTAGAAAATTGTCAATACGAGTTAAGGAACTGAGAACTGGGTTATTGAAACATAATGCTCTAATCTAATTACTCTTGAATTAAATGCAAAGTTCTTCATCTGTCCACTATAATAATGGACGGAGAAACGAGAAACTTTTATAATTTCGACCCAAAGTTTTGGCAATGGCTCCAAGGATTGAAGCTCTAGTTTGAACCGGACTGACAGAGTTAGATAAAAGTTTGGTGTGTAGAGTTTATTATTTCGTTCACAGCGGTCTGTTATTTCATTGAAATAGGGGTCCTGCCAACAACTATGTATGTGTGATTGTGGCTCCAAGGATTGAAGCTCTAGTTTGAACCGGACTGACAGAGTTAGATAAAAGTTTGGTGTGTAGAGTTTATTATTTCGTTCACAGGGGTCTGTTATTTCATTGAAATAGGGGTCCTGCCAACATCTATGTATGTGTGATTATATCAATAACATTGTAAAGAACTGTGCACCTATAGGTTCTACAAACAGCCTAAACCCTATGGTCATTGGTATTATTGGTACGGACCTGCCTATGTAGGCAAATAGGTAATGTACGTAACGAGTGAATTGACCTACCTCCAGAGCATACACCAACATCTACACGTCCCCTTCCCAAAGACAACAGAGGAAAAACAACGAATCAAAAAAGTTGTAAAGAATTGAAAACTTTGCTAGGACTTCATCTTAATCCTAAACCTCTCCCGATAAGCCTCTAAAACACAAACAAGAAAAACAATAAATTCGACGAAATAATTTCAAAAAGTAAAGTAAAAATGACAAAAAATGTAAACAAGCCAATCGCGCCACGATGGAAAATGTAAACAACTGAGGTGCGTGCGTTTTTGATTGTTATTTTTTCGAAAAACTCGAACATTTCACCCGAAAACCCCACCATGTGGTTTTTACACGCACTTTGCGACACGCAAGCGTGCCTGTGACGTCAGAGCATATTAAATATTGATTCGTGACGTAGAAAATAAATAATTAGGTATTTGTAAATATTTTATATTGTCACACTTGATTTATTAGTTTGTATTTTTAATAATTTATTAACATGGCTAGAGACCCGAGTGTATGACAGAAAAAAAAAGAAGACATCCTTTCTTTATTCTGCCATCAAGATTCGGATACGGCTGAAGGCGCTACAACAATAACATTGGGATGACAAAATGTTCACCAAAGATGGCATTCTTCAGCATGTATACGACGTACTTACAAAAGTAATTAGTAATTATGTAGGAACATTAAGGGACAATAAATCTAAAAGAAATAACTATTTTTCCCGTAGCTTCGAACATGGACAGTAAAAGTAACCGCAAAAGAGAGCGGAAATATTTTGTACCGACTGTAAGGTGAAAATTTTCTAAATTCAGAAACCCTAACAAATACAAAGAGACGGATAAAACATGAGGGAGACAGCGGAAGAGGAAGGAAGAGAGAAAGAAAAGCCTTCAAACCGTATGCTGAGCGACAAATAAAAGCACATTTTACCTTCAAATGACACTTGCATGATGTGTATTATGTATTTGTTTATTACGAGGAAATAAACGACTGTAAGGTGAAAATTTTCTAAATTCAGAAACCCTAACAAATACAAAGAGACGGATAAAACATGAGGGAGACAGCGGAAGAGGAAAGAAAAGCCTTCAAACCGTATCCTGAGCGACAAATAAAAGCACATTTTACCTTCAAATGACACTTGCATGATGTGTATTATGTATTTGTGTATTACGAGGAAATAAAATAACCTCTTTAGTTTCTTTGCAATATTTAGGTTCATCTTACCACAGTAAAAATATCTGTAGGTAGAAGGTGTATACCAAACAAACACTTTTATACGTATGCTTTGATGATAGTGACTAATCTACTAAACACTATAAGGCTCGTGGTTAGGCCCAATACCTAGTGAATCACAAAAATACCCTTTCCTCCCATCACAATTTTCTGAACATGCTGGGTGTTAGGATTGCAGACCTGACTATGGAGGGTGACCATATCCTAACATTCTAGCACAAAACATCGCAGGGTATGGTGAAAACTCGTGAAAGAAGCACTTCCACACTATGGGTACACAGAAGGTGCAATATTTAATGACCTAAAAAATCTCTAGCTCTATAAAAAATCTCTAAAAATAATAATAATAATAATAATAATAATAATAATAATAATAATCATTGTTATTGAAAAGCATTATTGTTATTGAATAGCTATTTCGTCCTAAAGAGTCTAGGGAAATTCCCTAGGTTTAACAAGATTAATACGATTACTACAAGGTAAGATAATATTCTATTTTACAAGGCGAGGGGAAAAGGAGATAGGGAGGAGAAAGGAAAAGTGCTTTGGTTTGGAAATGAGATAAAGATAACGAGAAGGAGAGAGAGAGAGAAAGAGAGAGAGGGAGAGAGAGAGAAAGAGAGGGAGAGAGAAAGAGAGGGAGAGAGAGAGGGAGGGAGGGAAAGAGAGGGAGGGAGGGAAAGAGAGGGAGGGAGAGAGAGAGGGAGAGGGAGGGAGAGAGAGAAAGAGAGAGAGGGAGGGAGAGAGAAAGAGAGAGAGGGAGAGAGGGAGGGAGAGAGAGAGAGGGAAAGAGAGAGGGAAAGAGAGAGAGAGAGAGGGAGGGAAAGAGAGAGAGAGAGAGAGAGGAAGGGAGATAGAGAGAGAGGGAGTGAGAAGAGAAGGAAGAGGGAGTTGGAGAAAGGGGTAAGGGGGATGGGGACGAAGAAAGGGATAGAGAAATATTCAAGGGTAAGAAAGAGGAGTAGGAGGTGGAGGAAAGGCAAGAATGTACCCATGTTGTCTCCCTCTCTATCTTTCTCACATTACGTGACTGAAGACAATATTTTTGGATTGCTTCCCTTCTATTATCTCTCTCTCTTTCCCTCTATTATCTCTCTCTCTCTCTCTCTCTCTCTCTCTCTCTCTCTCTCTCCGTCCCTCCATTATCAATATCTCTTTCCCTCCCTCTATTATCTCTTTCCCTCCATCTTTCTATCTATGTCATTCTTTTAATCGTCCTCTCTTTCTAATCTTCCATCGGATTATTTGGCTCTGTTTAAATAGAGTTAGAAGAAATCTTGATAATATCTTCATGGAACTGTAGATAAAACGACTTCGTGAAGTTTGATGAAGTCCATAATAATAAATGACAGATGGAGTCATCTGATACAAACTTCGCAGATATATAATGAAAAGATTGCAAAGTTAGATCTGTTCTTTTCATTTGTTTGCTCTCAAAGGAAAGGAAAATAGAAGGAATAGGAGAAGGAAAAAGAGGGAAATTATGTTGATTAAATGAAAAGGGTGGGAGGAAAAAGGAGCCTCAAAAAAGGACTCCATGAGCCTATTTTCCAATTCTTCTTCTTTTCACCTGAGAAACAGTAATGCCGGGTCCACACATACGTAATGTAATGTGAATATGTTAACGCGAGCGCCTTACATGCATCAAAATTGACTAGTGTGGACGGGATAGAAGCACTCAAGTAAATGCTCGCCGAACGCTCGCCTCGGATCCATGATGTTGTCGGTTTTCTGGTGATCTTCTTTGATGTTTGCTACAGACGTGTTACACAAGTGTGGACGGGTTTCTGAACATCGAAGCGAATTGTGTGTACGTCTTTTCCTCTTGTTAGGCTTTTGCTAAATACTAACCCAAATAAGTCTGGACAGAGTACAGTTTATACCCCTCTTCCCTCCTTAACCATTCAATTTAAGGGGCTTAGAGCTTAGACACAACTTTTTAGGCATACCAGCAACACAGACTGAATAATCACAGATCACAGTAATAAAACCCAAAAATCTCAATGTACGTCTTATTATTCCTCTTCTTATGATGTTGCCTATTCGTTTCGAATATTGGCAAAAATTCTGCCTGTGCCTCTACCAGGAGAATCCGTATTACTTCCGATTTCCTCTTTCATCAATCAAGGACGCTTAGTAAACATCCCTTCAAAAGCTTACTAACTGGAAGCTAATCCCAGGAAGAAATTCAACTGCGACTCATTTAAACCGCTTCATGATTCTATCAGGAAGTGGGAGATATTACAGGGAACATTATCCTTGACTAAACTCACACGATGCGACGGAGGAGGAAGCAAAGAAGGTGAGAAGGAGGTGGAAAAGACGAGAAAAAAGAGAATCAGGAAGCAAAGGAGAAGAAATAGGAAGCAGAGAAAGAGGATGAAGAGGAGAAGGAAGAGAAAAAGACGAGGAATACGAACCAGGGGAAAAATTAGAATGACGGACAGAAAAATAAAGAGAAGGACAAAAATAGAGGAACAAAAAACCAATATAGTGGGATAAGAAGGAGAAGAAGAGGTAAAGACAAAAAAGACATTAAAAAAAAAAAACCACCCTCTCTTTCATTCGATCTTTGTATTTTCTGTACTTCCTTATAGTTTCCTAAGCTAGGAGCTATAAAAAGTCAAATATCCACTAAAGTGCTCTACTCAAGTAAGGAGAATAGTAATTTTAATATACGGGTATCTTCCAGAAATCCCAGCATGATCAGAGGTCAACAAAAGTTAGATTTAACTAAACCTTTTAAAATAAAATTAAAAGAAACCTTTTGATTAGATTTAAGATACTTCTCAATGAACTCTTGCGTAAGGAATGTGCAATTTACTCCCTCAAGGTTAGCACCTGGCAAACACAGTCCACAGAACTTTGTCAACAAATATTCTCTTCCTCCTTCCTTTTTTATATTTTTATGATTCCCTTTTCTCTTTTCTTTTAATTTCCCGTTTTCTCCTTAATTTTCATTTCATAAATATTCATTAGAACACCAAAGTAAAAACATTACATTCATTTCAGCTGGATTTTCATATTCTGAAACCTCTTCCGCTATGGGGACCACTATGTTGGGCTATGTTTCCTAAAGTTGGTCTGGTTCAACTTTAGAGGCTTTCTAGTTACAATACGAGTAGTCCTAAATGGGAATCTCAGTCAGAAGATGGCATCCTTTATTCTTTTCAATTTTCTACATATAACAATGTCAAAGATGCATTGACCCACAAAGTTAGATGATTAGAATGTTGATTTGTTGATGGCATTAGCTCTAAGCAGTGTTGAAAGGAAACTTACAAAGTAGAAATACCTATACCTGGACAAATTCCATGTTTCGAGATTTTGAGTCACTCCTATTTCAGACAGTAAAAGATCCTGGGTTCGAATTCCAGGGAGACACTAAAGGACTGATGAGGACATACTTGAATATTTATGGGATTTTTTTTTCTGACGGGATAAGAAGACAGGGGAATTTGGTGCGCACGAATTTATTTATTCTACTAATTGAAAACGTATTAAATTTTTGTGTTATTAAAATTCAACCAAAGTTTCCTTTTTTTTAATAAAATGAGTTTCTACCTGGACCTTCCTCTACCTTCCTCTCCTCGGCTCTCTCTCTCTGTCCCCCTCTTTCTTTCTCAATTCTGCCACAGATGGCTTTTCTGAGTTAGGAATTTAATAAAAATCAGAGTAGCTATTAGTTATTTGCATAGCACATCGGTGAAAGTTCACATTTCGCATTGAGAAGGGATGGAATACCACAAAAGGCTCTTTTTCACTCAAGGACACCTAAGGAAGGTTTCACCGATGTGTAGTGAGAAGTAGAGAGTTAGGAATGGAGAAAGAGAGCCCAGTAAAGGCACAAGGAGGGAGGGAGAGAAACAAGGGAACAGAGTAAAGAGGAAGAGAGGTGAGAGACAGAAAAAGAGAGTTAGAGATCTAAGGAGAAAGAATTTAAGATGAGAGAGAGAGATGGGGAGAGGAGGAGAAAGACAAGGAGCAGCACGCTTTAGAGACTTGGAGAGACTAAAGCTAAATGAGAAAAACAAAAGCTCCCCTATTAAACATTTTTTCAAATCAAAAACGAAAATAAATCGGTTTTTCTTCTCTCTCCCTCTTTCGTCTTCTCTCATTTTCCTTCTCTCTTTCTCCTATTTCTTGAAATGAAACAGAAATGAAAAGCAGATAATGTTCGTGCGGTGAATTCGAAACATACATCTCAGCTTTCCTCTCTCTCCTCTGCCTTCTCAAGTCTTGTGTTATTGTTTTTCTCTCCCTCTATTGCTCTTTTCAACCTCTCTTTCCTCTCCTTTTTGTAAGTCCGTCCTTTCCTTTATTATTACTAATAAATAAAAGTATAGGGACGGGCTATTGTAGTTCGCTTCGGTGTCGTCCTGTCTTGTCCGGTCTGTCGGTCGGTCTGTCTTGTCCCCATAGAAGGACTTATCCAAACCTAGTCGACCACTATACTCAAATTAAAGGTCTTTACCAGGAACACGAAAATGGTGGTGCAACATTTTGTCCAAAAAACCATATAAGCCAAAAAAACCAAAAAACTAGTTTTGGGGGATTTTTTCGACATTTTCTCACACAACCCCTCCTGATGCTCGAATTGTGTCGCACGACGACCTCAATGAAGCTCAAACGAGAAAGTGTTTAGATAACACTTCACTCGATCATTTAAGACCGGTTTAGCGTCACCTATGTTAAGCTACGCCGAGCAAGGCCAATAAACGGATGGGGTGACCTTAAACATTATACTGGAAATAAAGGGAGAAACGGGCTCTAGTCTGTGATTTTTAAATCATTACATTGAAAGTAAAATCCAAAAAATCAAATCAAGAATAACTAATAAACTGAAGTATTAAATAATAGGTGGTAACAATAAATACTGAATTTTCTTTACCCAAGATCGAAAAAATTCCGGAGGGACGGGCCCCGTTCGTTGTTCTATTTTTAAACTGATATTGAATCCCAGTCTCCGTCTTCTCCTCATTCCTGTCGAAATCCTTTCTTCTTTTCTCTCTTCTCTCTCCGTCACTATCCGTCTCTTTCTCTCCTTATTTCTCTCTCTCTCTCTCTCCATTTCGTAGTTGGACTTTTAGATTCATAGGCCCTCATAGCTAAAGATTGGGTATATAGAACTATGAACTTACTAAAAAAAAAGCCCAAGATACGACTTGACGTTAATAAGCCTGGCCTGACTTTAAGCTTTATCGGAGACCGGTGTCGGTACAACTTTGATAGTAATAGCTTGGTTTCACCCCTTTAGAAAAGTGCCCTAGATATCATATCCAGTCTCACTGAGCAGTAAATTTCACTTATAAGTCTTATAACTCAGTTCATAAAAAATCGAGTGAAATAGGTTGTAAATAATGATATCCCACGAAGACATTGCGGAGAGAGAGAGAGAGGGGGGGGGGGGGGAGAGAGAAGAGAAAGGGGAGGGAGAGAACTTAATATTATAATTTATTTAATATTAAGTTTTTTAAAATGCTCTTCTTGCCAAAACATAGAAAGCATTTTATCTTTTGCTGGGAAAGTCTTGACAGCTGCGGTTCAGAACTGAATTGACTTGCTTTTTTTTCAAGCAAACTTTGAAGCTTTCACAGTATTATTTTCTGTGCAGAATTGCAGATGCTTTGTTTCTTAGGAGCTCAATAGAGCATGAGAACTTTTCTTCAAAGCTTTGGTTACATTAGAGAGCAATGTTTGGTGTTTTTAGTACGTAAATGTTATAGATAACTATAGCTATAGTCCCTCAAGTTGACGAAAAAGGCGGACACAGAGGCACAAGCTGAGCCTTGCATTAAAACAAAGGCGCGAATCAAGGCTGATATTATAAAGGAGAGAAAGGAAGAGAAGGAAGGAGAGAGAGAGGAGAGAAAGGAAGGAGAGGAAGAGAAAGAAGGAGAGAAAAAGAGGAGGGGGAGGGAGGAAGAGAAACAGAGAGATGGAAAGAAAGAGAGAAAAAGAAAGGGATAGAGAGGCGAGAGAAAGAGGAGGGGGAGGGAGAGAGAGGGAAAGAGAGAAAAAGAAAAGGGAGGAGAAAGAGAAAGGGATAGAGAAGCTGATATTAGAAAGGAAGAGAAAGTGGTTTTCCCTCCACGGGAGAGGAATGAAAGAAGAGGGAGGAAGAGAAGGCGAAAACAATACGACTCTGAAACTCTGCCCCAAAACTTTGACCTACTTGAAAAGAATAAGCAAAAGGATTTAAAAGTTTTCGGGGGAAAAATAGAAATATTTCTCTTTTCTCCTGAAAGAGTAGGAAGAAGGGGAGGAGGTTTGTTGCTTAGGGGAATGAGATACATAAAATTTCAGAGTAAGTAACATCAGGTAACATCAGATAGCAAGGATGAGGCAAAATTTAGCGTTACCAATTTCCAGTCTCAAATTCTTCGCACACAAATAGCTAAATCCATAGCCAAGACGTACAAAAAGTCGTACGTCAGTTACGTACATAATATAAAGATGACAGCGTGTAGCTAAATACATAAGGATGAAAATATTAAAACAGTCGTAGGACGTCCCTTCTTTGTTTACGCAAGAAAACGGACCTGACACAAAAAAGTCAAATTCCTCTGAAGAAAAAAGAAAAACATTCATATAAATTTTTTAGTTTCCATTTTCCCCTTTTTTCATTAGAACGCGCCAACATCTCGTGGGATTAAAACAACGGTATAATACAATTATTATTAGTGTGCCAATTAAACACGAAGATGTGAATACTTTTAAATAAATGGTAAAAAAAAGGTGCAGTGTCGGAGTTCCGAACGGTGTAGAAATAATCGTCCCGGGTAACAAGTATAACCTTGAAGAATGGAGCACTTGGTGAACACACGCGAGCGCTGAGCCCGCGAATGGTACTGTACCACGCTCGCGATTACATTACATTACGCTAGTGTGGATGTGGACGAGGCATAATATAACAGCTAGGTCTGCTAGATTACGTATATTAAGGTCTCATCTGTTGACAGCTAAAGTCATATCAGGCTCTTCAATTACTGTCCTTACAAGGCTGAGTGCACCGTAAAATAGCCAGCAGCTAATGACAGATGGTCACTCGTCCGGATACCCAAGGAACGGATATTGCCGCCGACACAAACGAAACCTGTAAATACATACAAATACATGGTTGGCAATGTTGAACTTTATTGGTGGATGTGTCTAATTAACAGAAAATAATGATCATTATAGAGGCTTTCTAGTTACAATACGAGTAGTCCTAAATGGGAATCTCAGTCAGAAGATGGCATCCTTTATTCTTTTCAATTTTCTACATATAACAATGTCAAAGATGCATTGACCCACAAAGTTAGATGATTAGAATGTTGATTTGTTGATGGCATTAGCTCTAAGCAGTGTTGAAAGGAAACTTACAAAGTAGAAATACCTATACCTGGACAAATTCCATGTTTCGAGATTTTGAGTCACTCCTATTTCAGACAGTAAAAGATCCTGGGTTCGAATTCAGAGGCTTTCTAGTTACAATACGAGTAGTCCTAAATGGGAATCTCAGTCAGAAGATGGCATCCTTTATTCTTTTCAATTTTCTACATACCTATAACAATGTCAAAGATGCATTGACCCACAAAGTTAGATGATTAGAATGTTGATGGCATTAGCTCTAAGCCGTATTGAAAGGAAACTTACAAAGTAGAAATACCTATACCTGGACAGGACAAATTCCATGCTTTGTGATTTTGAGTCACTCCTATTTCAGACAGTAAAAGATCCTGGGTTCGAATCCCAGGGAGACACTAAAGGACTGATGAGGACATACTTGAATATTTATGGGATTTTTTTTTCTGACGGGATAAGAAGACAGGGGAATTTGGTGCGCACGAATTTATTTATTCTACTAATTGAAAACGTATTAAATTTTTGTGTTATTAAAATTCAACCAAAGTTTCCTTTTTTTAATAAAATGAGTTTCTACCTGGACCTTCCTCTACCTTCCTCTCCTCGGCTCTCTCTCTCTACGAATTTATTTATTCTACTAATTGAAAACGTATTAAATTTTTGTGTTATTAAAATTCAACCAAAGTTTCCTTTTTTTTAATAAAATGAGTTTCTACCTGGACCTTCCTCTCCTCGGCTCTCTCTCTGTCCCCCTCTTTCTTTCTCAATTCTGCCACAGATGGCTTTTCTGAGTTAGGAATTTAATAAAAATCAGAGTAGCTATTAGTTATTTGCATAGCACATCGGTGAAAGTTCACATTTCGCATTGAGAAGAGATAGGAATACCACAAAAGGCTCTTCTTCACTCAAGGACACCTAAGGACTAAGGAAGGTTTCACCAATGTGTAGTGAGAAGTAGAGAGTTAGGAATGGAGAAAGAGAGCGCAATAAAGCACAAGGAGGGAGGGAGAGAAACACGTGGGAACAACTATGGAAGGGAGAGAGTGAGAGACAGAAAAAGAGAGTTAGAGTCAAGGACACCTAAGGAAGGTTTCACCGATGTGTAGTGAGAAGTAGAGAGTTAGGAATGGAGAAAGAGAGCCCAGTAAAGCACAAGGAGGGAGGGGAGGGAGAGAAACAAGGGACAGAGTAAAGAAGGAGAGAGTGAGAGACAGAAAAAGAGAGTTAGACATCTAAGGAGAAAGAATTTAAGATGAGAAAGAGGAATGGGGAGAGGAGGAGAAAGACAAGGAGCACGCTTAGAGACTTGAGAGACTAAAGCTAAATAGAAAAAACAAAAGCTCCCTATTAACATTTTTTCAATCAAAAACGAAAATAAATCGGTTTTTCTTCTCTCTCCCTCTTTCGTCTTCTCTCATTTTCCTTCTCTCTTTCTCTTATTTCTTGAAATGAAACAGAAATGAAAAGCAGATAATGTTCGTGCGGTGAATTCGAAACATACATCTCAGCTTTCCTCTCTCTCTCTGCCTTCTCAAGTCTTGTGTTATTGTTTTTCTCTCTCCTCTATTGCTTTTTTTCAACCTCTCTGTCCCTCTCCTTTTTTTCTCTTTCTAAATGATATTAATCCCAGTCTCTCTTCTCTCATTCCTGTCGAAATCCTTTCTTCTTTTCTCTCTTCTCTCACATCTCAGCTTTCCTCTCTCTCTCTGCCTTCTCAAGTCTTGTGTTATTGTTTTTCTCTCTCCTCTATTGCTTTTTTTCAACCTCTCTTTCCCTCTCCTTTTTTTCTATTTTTAAATGATATTAATCCCAGTCTCTCTTCTCTCATTCCTGTCGAAATCCTTTCTTCTTTTCTTTTCTTCTCTCTCTCTCTCTTTCACTATCCGTCTCATTCTCTCCTTATTCTCTCTCTCTCACCATTCGTAGTTGGACTTTTAGATTCATAGGCCTCATAGCTCATAGCTAAAGATGGGTATGAACTGTGAACTTATAAAAAAAAGCCCAAGATAGACTTGTCGTTAATAAGCCTGGCCTGACTTTAAGCTTTATCGAGACCGTGTCGATACAACTTTGATAGTAGGTAATAGCTTAATCGAACCCGGGTCTCTCGCGTGCAAGGCGAGCGCAGTGACCACTACGACATGGGAGCTGACGATCATTCTAAATATCTAATTTTGACTCTCTTCAAAATCCTATCTCCCTCTTTCCTTACCTCCCTCTTTCTCTATTGATAAGTACCTAGGATTGTGTTGTTTTTCTTAGATTCCACTATGATAGGAGGGGGAAAAAATAAACAATCGTAAATAAGAAATTTTATTCCTATCCTTGGAAGACATTTCGCCATCTTTCCTTCCCTCCCTCGCTCTTTCTCTCATTTAAACTT
This sequence comes from Diaphorina citri, assembly GCF_000475195.1. Lineage (NCBI taxonomy): Eukaryota > Metazoa > Arthropoda > Insecta > Hemiptera > Psyllidae > Diaphorina > Diaphorina citri. The sequence continues at coordinate 72,285 of NW_007378416.1, read as the reverse complement.
CATCTCTCTCTCCCTCACAGTACCCCTTCGGCCTCCAGACATCGCGGCTTGTGTGAAAAGGAAACAAAATGGCGCATAATTATCGTCTTCTTTGAATATGGCAAAGAATATTGATGGACATCATCCATAGATGAATAGATAATAGATACTTATTAGGGGAACAATTGAATTTTTCTTCTCTTGATTACAGTCTCCCGGGCTGTGAAAACAGAAGGTATGTACCTACATATTTTCAGTATCACACTAGAATAGAAAAGATTAATAATTAATAATATTTAAATTTTCAGCTTTCAGCAAACATGAGCCTCCCTCTCAATTTTTCTTCTATTCCTTTTTTTTTATTTTTCTAGAAATTCGTAAAGTTTATAAAAGAGAGAAGGGAAGAAGAGGAGAGAAGAGGGAGAGAAAGAAAATGGAAGAGAGGGAGGGAGAGAGAGAGAACCGGCACAGATGGTATTTAGATAATAATATGAAAACAAAAAATAAATTAGAAGAGAGTGGAACGATATCGTTATCTTTATTTATTAACCCTGAGCTCTCTCTCTCTCTTGTTTTCTCTGCGAAATCTCCTTAGGGTATAAGCTTCTTACAGGGTTGCTCAAGAAATAGGGATCCAAATAAGAACCCAATATGTGGGAAGCAAAATAATGAGTAGGTATCTAATAGTTTTATTAATATAACTGGAAGCTAAAACGAGTCCCCCAAAGGCCTAATTGGAATCATGATCTTATGAGAAACTAGCTGAATTCCGTCGCTTCGCTCCGGAATCCCGCTAGTTCATCCCGAGGCATGGCCAAACTTGTGGAAAAGTGGAACTGTGGAAAAAGGCATGGCCGAACTTGTAGTTATTCATCCCGAGGCATGGCCAAACTTGTGGAAAAGTGGAACTGTGCACATCTAGACCATAAAAGGAATATTCCTACCAAATTTCAGCTTTGTAGGTGTTGTGGTTCTCGAGATAGAGCGATCAGTGTGTGAACTATGAAATGTGAACTATGAATGGATCTCGTTTTTATAATATAAGACTAGCTGAATTCCGTCGCTTCGCTCCGGAATCCCGCTAGTTCATCCCGAGGCATGGCCTAACTTGTAGAAAAGGCATGGCCGAACTTGTAGAAAATAATAAAAAATACGGTCGCGCTGCGCGCTCCCTATTAGCTGCATAGTTGTCAAACTAAAAACATAAACGAAACTCAAATATTAGGGGAGCGAGGAAAAGTTTTCTCTCCCGCAGTCTCTGTACTCTGTGTATTTCTTATGGAGATTTTAGCGATGAAAAATTGATCATACCTATCTCAGGATCGGTTTAGATTTTCGCAAAATCCTTTCTTATTGCACACCTAGACCATAAAAGGAATATTCCTACCAAATTTCAGCTTTCTAGGTGTTGTGGTTCTCGAGATAGAGCGATCAGTGTGTGAAATGTGAATGAGTGAATGGATCCTGTTCTTATAATATATAAGATTTTCATTTGTGGGTTGAGACTTTGAGAGGAAAGCTTCTTTTTGAAGACATATTTTGACCAATACCCGTAGACAAAAGTCCACTCTGAGGCTTAGATGTAGGGGCAAACAAGTCTAAAAGGTGGGTTCGTAGAAGCTTAACCTATCCTTCAGGGCTGTTACACCTAAGCCTCTAAGTGGGCTATTTGTGAACGGAAAAAAGTGGGGAAAAAAAGTATCAGGGCCACCCTGTATGTTATCTCCATCTTGACCCATCTATCTTTGGACATGAGGAAACGCTTTGTGAGAACAAACGAGTATGGAGAAATTCACCGAATGGTACCTATACATGAGAAAGCTCAAGGGGGTAGAGGGGACAGGACGTATTCTCATGAGAAAGGAACCAGGGGCGGTCAAAAGGGCTTCATCCGGTCCCCATTTGCCCCGGGCCCGAACACCTCAAGGGGCCCGGAAGTTTTAGTTCGCGGGACTTTTAGTTTTTTGGTACCTATACATGAGAAAGCTGAAAGGGGTAGAGGGGACAGGACGTATCCTCATGAGAATAACCAGGGGCGGTCATTGGGGGTTTCATCCGGTCTTTTTGCCCGGATATGTCTCATCTCAGTAATATGTCTCATCTCAATTATCATAGTACCTGTAAGGTCGCGAGTTTTACCACCATGGATTGTCTCAGGATTGAGTACAATCCGAGGTTGACCTGGCTATACGGGAATCCTCGTTTCATCCCAAATATCAATGTAGTTCCATCTCTCAATAAATGTTCGTAAACCCCAGCATAAGAACATGATAGTAGGATAGAAAATCTGTAACTCAACTTGCCTGTGACAGTTTAGTGTTAAGTGAATGTTACAGATTGTGGAAGTGGAGGGGCTGGGGAGGGTATAACGAGATAACCACTTAGGAAAGGCATCGTGACGTAGGAAATTAAAATTATCCCCAACCAGGATACGGACGAATATATCGTGGTGGCCATGCAGGAAAAGAGATACATTAGGGAGAACAGCACAGGGAGGTGGTTTAGGGCCCCGGGGGTCATTTGATAATGTGGCACACATGGGGCGGCTGAGGTCAATATAATTTCGGCCTCTATTTGGGGAGGGGGTCGAAATTAATGGTAGAACAAACAAAGAGCAGATTACTTATAAAACAGACAACTGAAGAAAATCGCCGAGATAACACTTGAAACTTGCTTCGTTCATTCTCTTTCTGAAGACATGATATACTTATTTTGACCTCAGGATCCATGGTCAATAGTTAATCAAACTGATGATTCTTTTAAAATTTTATTCTCATGTCATGAGTTTCCAGTCAAATCTTTTCAACCTCCATGGAGTCTATAGCGATCAGGCTAGAAGAGCTCTATGCTTTGTGAAAAGTTCCCAGTTTGAACTGTCTGGAAAATAACTAATGTGACCTTCTTAAAATTTCACGATGCTCCAAATTTTAGGCAGATATTTTTAGGGTACCACTCCACTTGGGAGCCCTGTATCCCTGCGGGGGCCCTACATGCCCCCGCCCCACGGGGGGCGAGATATATGCCAATGTGCTGATTATGTAATCATTTTATAGACATCGAGCAGGCATTGTTTCTTTTCGCCAAATCGAAAGCCTTTCAAACGGATCAGCTGCCGAAAACTTTGAAAGTACTTTTTAGGCATCTGCGAGGAAGGAAAAACAAAGCCGCCATCCCGTGGAAAAACGCTGTCATACGAGCTGTGTGAGTTACAAGCACGAGGCAAGAATGTTAAAATGTAATTAGAATATCATTTAGGCATTTTTCAGCATTTTCTTGTGCTCCGGCAACGTTTTGATGGCGTTCCGAAGCTGGGAGAAGAGTGTAGAGGAGGGCGAGGAGAAAAAATACTTTCCCAAGTATAATTTTAGAAGGGAAACTGTAGAAATTTTCGGAGCGAAAGCGAAAATTTATGTGTACGTCTTTTCCTCTTGTTAGGCTTTTGCTAAATACTAACCCAAATAAGTCTGGACAGAGTACAGTTTATACCCCTCTTCCCTCTTTAACCATTCAATTTAAGGGTAGAGCTTAGACACAACTTCTTAGGCATACCAGCAACACAGACTAAATAATCACAGATCACAGTAATAAAACCCAAAAATCTCAATGTACGTCTTATTATTCCTCTTCTTATGATGTTGCCCATTCGTTTCGAATATTGGCAACAATTCTGCCTGTGCCTCTACTAGGAGAATCTGTATTACTTCCGATTTCTTCTCTCATCAATCAAGGACGCTTAGTAAACATCCCTTCAAAAGCTTACTAACTGGAAGCTAATCCCAGGAAGAAATTCAACTGCGACTCATTTAAACCGCTTCATGATTCTATCAGGAAGTGGGAGATGGGTGGGACCTATATTAGTGTCCATTACAAAACTTTAGCATCATCCGTGCTTTTTCTCCTCTTCTTTACTTTACGAACCGTGAAATTTCTTCTCCTTGAAGAAGCGAAAAGATAAAATAATCCTTCCTCTTCCTTTGTGCCCGTCTCATCCTGGTCCCCTAGTTTCTCACAACTTGCACTGCGAGCAGTGGATGTTCGAAACTTAGCTCAACAGTTGCCGGGTCAACTGAATTCACTCTGCTTGAAATCAAATGCCAGGCATTTCAGAGGCAATTTAGGCGGCACTGGCCAAGTTCCGGCCTCTGCATAATTCTTACGTCTTGCATTTATTGCCAAATGAGATTTATGCCTTTGTGTGAGGAAACAAAGGATTGAACAAGTTGGTCATCCGTGAAGATTGAAGAGATGACAGTGAAGGTGTTTTGGTTCCATTAGAGTCAACTGGTCATTGTGGTAGTTCAACGCAGGAATGCAGCCCAGTGTTTTCGGTGCCATTTCGGTTATTTGGATACTTTTCCAGCTAGCAGTTTGGTGTTCAGTCCTTGTTAAAAGCTCAAAATTACTTTCAATCCTGAGCTTGTTTGTTCGGAACAAGTTCATAATTTTGCTTATTGTTTGTTTCCTAGGGAGGGAAGAAAGGGGAGGAGAATTTTCCCTACCCATGTTGTCTCCTTCTCTATCTTTCTCACATTACGTGACTGAAGACAATATTTTTGGATTGCTTCCCTTCTATTATCTCTCCCTCCCTCCCTCTATTGTCTCTATCTCTCTCTCCCCCTCTATTATCTTTCTCTTATTCTTTCCCTCCCTCTCTCCATTTTTCTATCTATGTCATTCTTTTAATCGTCTTCTTTTTCTGATCTTCCATCGGATTATTTGGCTCTGTTTAAATAGAGTTAGAAGAAATCTTGATAATATCTTCATGGAACTGTAGATAAAAGACTTCGTGAAGTTTGATGAAGTCCATAATAAATGACAGATGGAGACATCTGATACAAACTTCGCAGATATATGAAGCAAAGATTGTAAAGTTAGATCTGTTCTTTTCATTTGTTTGCTCTCAAAGGAAAGGAAAATAGAAGGAATAGGAGAAGGAAAAAGAGGGAAATTATGTTGCTTAGATGAAAAGGGTGGGAGGAAAAAAGAGCCTCGGCATTACTGTTTCACCTGAGAAACAGTAATGCCGGGTCCACACATACGTAATGTAATGTGAACATGTTAACGCGAGCGCCTTACATGCATCAAAATTGACTAATGTGGACGAGATAGAAGCACTCAAGTAAATGCTCGCCGAACGCTCGCCTCGGATCCATGATGTTGTCGGTTTTCTGGAGATCTTCTTTGATGTTTGAGAAGCAATTTAGGCGGCACTGGCCAAGTTCCGGCCTCTGCATAATTCTTACGTCTTGCATTTATTGCCAAATGAGATTTATGCCTTTGCGTGAGGAAACAAAGGATTCAACAAGTTGGTCAATGGTCATCCGTGAAGATTGAAGAGATGACAGTGAAGGTGTTTTGGTTCCACTAGACTTCACTAGAGTCAACTGGTCATTGTGGCAGTTCAACTCAGGAATGCAGCCCAGTGTTTTCGGTGCCATTTCGGTTATTTGGATACTTTTCCAGCTAGCAGTTTGAATAACTACAACTTTTCGAGCATCCTATCTCAGATATCTTTCTTCGTCTCTTCCTCTCCTTCTCCTTATTATTTTAAAATTAAAGTATCCTTTCTTTCTTTTAGCGAAGGTAATTTTTAATATACTTTCTACCGTTGAACGGAGAAAATAACAGGAGAAAAACAAAGAAAAAGTGTGTAACGCTTGGGAGAAAAAGAGGAAATTAAAGTTGAGAAAAAAGTACACTATAACTTGAAGTTGGACGAGATGAAGTTTTTTTTTCCGGTAAGGCGCTAGATGAAGTTTTTAAGAAACTGACTACTGGCAACATGCTGTGTGTCTATTTATTTGGAAACATACGGTTTGAATTGAAGTTTTCATCCAGTGACAGTTGACTGTTTGACACAGTCTTTATCTTCAGACGTACACTACAGTTCTGAGAATGCAGCTCTGGACTAACTCAAGTAACAGGACGGACTTTGGAACAAAATCACAAATACCTAAGCTATGAATTGTCATGAAGATTGGTGAAATGGACTATCAAATAAATACAAATACTTCTATTCAAATTCTATTCTATTCAAATAAAAATAAAGAATAAGCAACAGTTCCATACTTCGCAAGTTCGCACCGTCACGTCACCCTGAAACGAAAAATTTTACAACATCGAATCTCCCCAGTTTGATACCGAAGGAACGCAAAGGGTTAACGTCAAGTTCATTAAGCAATTATTTTTATTACTTTTCTAAATTCTTCTCTTCTTTTGATCATCGCTCTTTCGCATTTTTGCTCTTTTTTTCTCCTCCTCTACTCGTTTCCCATCCTTTGAAAATTCTTTCCTTCCCTTCTCAGCACTCCACTCTCTACCCTTTATTCCTGTTCTCCCACTCCTACTATTCTGTCTCGTGCTTCCCTTTTCATCCAGAGTATTATGACCTTTCATTTTATACTCAATGTAGCTATGTAAAAGAGGCCCGTTGCACACACACCGGTTTTGGACGACCGATTTTTTACCGGTCGTCCAAATTTCAATAGTGAAGCACACGTCGGAATGGGACCCTGCACACACGCCGACCGGTGATCGGTGCCGGTCACTATGGACGACTGGTAAAAAAATCGGACGTCCTAAACCGGTGTGTGTACAACGGGCCTTAAAATGGAAGAGAAAAGTCAACATTGTCCACTCTTTTGATAAAACGAACCTTTTTTAAATGGAATTTATTTGCTCACGAGGATAAAGATGTTAGTATGAAACATCACGACCCACCGGCTTCTAAGTCCACCGCACTAAGAACTGATCAACTGGAGGAGGTTGGTTTCACCTCCAGTTATAGAGAAGATAATTAATTTAAAAGTTATTAGTATTACACACCTAGTCCTACCTAATATTATTCTGATGCACGTAATTGACTGTTATAAAACTATTCAGCAGAGCCAAAAGTTGGCACCAATAAATTATGCGTACAGAAAGAAATTAAAATAATAAAATCAAATTAGTACAGCAACGAAAATGAGGTGAGGGACTGGAAAACTCAAGTGATTTTTTAGTTTCCATTTTCCCCTTTTTTCATTAGAACGCGCCAACATCTCGTGGGATTAAAACAACGGTATAATACAATTATTATTATTAGTGTGCCAATTAAACACGAACGAGGGAGGGAAAGAGGGGAGAGAAGGAGGGGGAGAGAAATAATAGAGGGAATAGAAGGAGAGAAAAAATGGGGAGGTAAAATGAAGAAAAAGGAGGAAAATCAGTTTTTTAATGGGTAGGTACTTGTATCGTTAATCTATTTAGAGCTTTTGCTTTGGTGTCTGGTTTAATTGGATTAGTTTTGTTGATATTATGTGCGAAAACTCTTCGGTTATTTATAAGGGGAGATAGCATTTTATTCAGTAGCTGCATATAAGTACTTATGCACTATGCAGGTAATAGAGGGTTTCTGATCCCTATTTCCTGTCTAAATTTAAGAGACAAAAAGAGGGAGGGAAAGAGGGGAGAGAAGGAGGGGGAGAGAAATAATAGAGGGAATAGAAGGAGAGAAAAAATGGGGAGGTAAAATGAAGAAGAAAAAGGAGGAAAATCAGTTTTTTAATGGGTAGGTACTTGTATCGTTAATCTATTTAGAGCTTCTGCATTGTTGTCTGGTTTAATTGGATTAGTGTTTTCAAAATTATGTGCGAAAACTCTTCGGTTATTTATAAGATTATAAGGGGGGATAGCATTCTATTCAGTAGCTGCATATAAGTACTTATGCACTATGCAGGTAATAGAGGGTTTCTGATCCCTATTTTGTGTTTAAATTTGAGTGACAAAACGAGGACCTGAAAATCCTGAAATCATCAAGTAGTGAGAGGCGTATTCGACCAATCGATCGGGGAACCAAAACATACAAACATCTATCCATTATTTCCTCTCAAATTAATAAAAAATAAAATGATCTCCAAACGACGACGCCATATTCTGAAAATAAAAATTTATATTTTCCAATTTGAAAAAAAAAAATCTTTTTTATTATTTGTTTTCCTCGCTTTTGTCAGCAAAATCTCGCCGTCGCTCCGGTTCCTTACACAAACATAATCTGGCGAAAACAATACGACTCTGAAACTCTGCCCCAAAACTTTGACCTACTTGAAAAGAATAAGCAAAAGGATTTAAAAGTTTTCGGGGGAAAAATAGAAATATTTCTCTTTTCTCCTGAAAGAGTAGGAAGAAGGGGAGGAGGTTTGTTGCTTAGGGGAATGAGATACATAAAATTTCAGAGTAAGTAACATCAGGTAACATCAGATAGCAAGGATGAGGCAAAATTTAGCGTTACCAATTTCCAGTCTCAAATTCTTCGCACACAAATAGCTAAATCCATAGCCAAGACGTACAAAAAGTCGTACGTCAGTTACGTACATAATATAAAGATGACAGCGTGTAGCTAAATACATAAGGATGAAAATATTAAAACAGTCGTAGGACGTCCCTTCTTTGTTTACGCAAGAAAACGGACCTGACACAAAAAAGTCAAATTCCTCTGAAGAAAAAAGAAAAACATTCATATAATAAGGTAAAACACCTACTCACCGTCTTCGTACCAAAAATCGGCATTTTTTTATTTAAGCGCCAAAAATAAGGAAACGAGCCATTTTTGAGAACCCCTGATAATTTTAAACGATTTTTCAGACGATTTGTGTTTAACTTCTCATACATCAAAATCAGCTGATGTTTGTAAACATTGAAAAAAATCAGTTTGAAAATTGTGCTTCGAGAGGAACCTACGTTTTTTCACAATTGTCTGTTTTTTCCCTTAAGAAACTGAGTTTCGTAGCTAAGGTTTGTAGACTGTGTATTGAGCTTTCAAGGAGGACCTGAAAATCCTGAAATCATCAAGTAGTGAGAGGCGTATTCGACCAATCGATCGGGGAACCAAAACATACAAACATCTATCCATTATTTCCTCTCAAATTAATAAAAAATAAAATGATCTCCAAACGACGACGCCATATTCTGAAAATAAAAATTTATATTTTCCAATTTGAAAAAAAAAAATCTTTTTTATTATTTGTTTTCCTCGCTTTTGTCAGCAAAATCTCGCCGTCGCTCCGGTTCCTTACACAAACATAATCTGGCGAAAACAATACGACTCTGAAACTCTGCCCCAAAACTTTGACCTACTTGAAAAGAATAAGCAAAAGGATTTAAAAGTTTTCGGGGGGGAAAAATAGAAATATTTCTCTTTTCTCCTGAAAGACTAGGAAGAAGAGGAGGTTTGTTGCTTAGGGGAATGAAATACATAAAATTTCAGAGTAACATTAGGTAACATCAGATAGCAAGGATGAGGCAAACTTTAGCGTTACCAATTTCCAGTCTCAAATTTTTCGCACACAAATAGGTAAATCCATAGCCAAGACGTACAAAAAGTCGTACGTCAGTTACGTACATAATATAAAGATGACAGCGTCTAGCTAAATACAAAAGGATGAAAATATTAAAACAGTCGTAAGACGTCCCTTCTTTGTTTTTCAGACTTATGTAGCGTAGACCCACAGGTGGGCCAATAAATGGTACGTTTTTTAGGTGGGCGAATAAATGGTACACTTACCCTATATAACAATTAAAAAAAGTCTATAATCACTTAGTTACCTCAATAAATAGACGAGTTATAGCAAATTAAAAATGAAAAAATCCTTAAGGGTGTCGATAACTGGGTGTTTTACCTTAGGAGCTTTTGCTTTAAGCATGTTTTTCTACTTCGACAGGAGGAAAAAATGACAAAAATTTCGTTCAGAAGCAAGACAGAATTCTTCTTTGAAAGAGGATATCAACCTCTTGTGCTGTCCATGACGGATTCCGACTTTAGAAAACAAAACACAAGAGGTCAGGCTTTTGTTCACATTCAGTCAATAGGTAGACATACCACAGGATTGGATTACTCGAAGTTGAATCACCTGCGTATAGAGACAACCTCGTGACCACTGATATTGGAGACAAATATCAACTCACACAATCCTGTAGTGTCCGCTTGACCAATGTTCAGTTGGGGCTTTTGTTTCACTGAATACCAGAATATCTAATTCAATCCTTAAAAATAGTACCAACACAAATTGGTGACTGTGTAAAAATTTCGTTCAGAAGCAAGACAGAATTCTTCTTTGAAAGAGGATATCAACCTCTTGTGCTGTCCATGACGGATTCCGACTTTAGAGAACAAAACACAAGAGGTCAGGCTTTTGTTCACATTCAGTCAATAGGTAGACGTACCACAGGATTGGATTACTCAAAGTTGAATCACCTGCGTATAGAGACAACCTCGTGACCACTGATATTGGAGGCAAATATCAACTCACACAATCCTGTAGTGTCCGCTTGACCAATGTTCAGTTGGGGCTTTTGTTTCACTGAATACCAGAATATCTAATTCAATCCTTACAAAATAGTACCAACGCAACGGCCAACACAAATTGGTGACTGTGCTCCCCATCCCAGTACAAGTTACCAAAATATTAAGGGTGGCGGGTGCCGGTGTGATGAATTGTTCGAAATTCAAAACGCTTCCACGAAAACCCTCACGACATCGATAGTTTCTGCTGTTCTGGAAAAACTAGCATAATAATAAATTCTTTCACGCCAAAACTTCAAACATTTTCAATTATCCTCTCCAGGAGCAGCTGGAAACCCGTCCACTTTTCATCGCTCCGGAAAAGATTTCATTTTCCCTTCTAACAAAGGATATGCCAGGATTATAAATCTCCATCCAAGCTACCAGACAGCCTACTCTGTCTGGCATGACACTTCAACTCCAAGTGAAATGCCCTCTTTCGATAATGCCAAAGTCTGTGGTTTGGGAGAATTTCAGTTTGCTAGGAAATGGGAAAATAATAAATAATATGAGTTGACTAAAGGGAAGAGAAGGGGCAGGACTACTCGAGGAAATAGAAATATTGACAGCTATACCACACAGCACGTAATTATCTGAATGAAATTGATATTATAGGTAGGTACCTGCCTGGCTGCCATAGACAATGGTTAATAATCCTAGGAATAGAGTGAGTCTGGTTTGTGGGTTCAGTTTCCACCGAGGTCGAAAACTTGGTGAATTTTCGGCTCTTTTAGTAACTGCATTTATCAGTATTCTTAAGGTGCCTCCTAAATTAAGGTGCAATTAATAAAGAATTAAAGGAATTTCGATAATGCCAAAGTCTGTGGTTTGGGAGAATTTCAGTTTGCTAGGAAATGGGAAAATAATAAATAATATGAGTTGACTAAAGGGGAAGAGAAGGGGCAGGACTACTCGAGGAAATAGAAATATTGACAGCTATACCACACAGCACGTAATTCTCTGAATGAAATTGATATTATAGGTAGGTACCTGCCTGGCTGCCATAGACAATGGTTAATAATCCTAGGAATAGAAGGAGTCTGATTTGTGGGTTCAGTTTCCACCGAGGTCGAGAACTTGGTGAATTTTCGGCTCTTTTAGTAACTGCATTCATCAGTATTCTTAAGGTGCCTCCTAAAGGTGCAATTAATAAAGAAATAAAGGATGGATACTTACCAATAACATAACTCCCGTTCTGTAGGTCTCGGCGCTCACCTGTCAACAAAAATAACAGAAATAGACATTAGAATGAAGATACTACTCGTACCAATAACATAACTCCCGTTCTGTAGGTCTCGGCGCTCACCTGTCAACAAAAATAACAGAAATAGACATTAGAATGAAGATACTACACTAAGCCAATGTCTGACTTCACCCATTAGAATGTCTGACTTCACTCATTGCAAAGGCTTTAGGAGAATTACCATTTGCATGTATGGATCCTACATATGTATATCTCTTGCAATAACAAATACTGCCCCATGCTCCAGACTTAGAAGAAAAGTATAAATAAAACAATATACATAATACCTACAAGGGAAAAAACAAAAGGAAAAAATTAGGACACAGGTGTTTGACATAATACATTGTATACTCGCATGAAAAATGCATGCCGATCCTTCTACATAGCGTGTACGTGCAACATGTACCCGGCAAAGCAAATGTTTCAATTTAACATAATACCTACAAGGGAAAAAACAAAAGGAAAAAATTAGGACACAGGTGTTTGACATAATACATTGTATACTCGCATGAAAAATGCATCCCGATCCTTCTACATAGCGTGTACGTGCAACATGTACCCGGCAAAGCAAATGTTTCAATTTAATACAAAAAACCTCATCAATATTTAGATTATTATATTGAGAATACGTGAGAAGAGATAAAGGATAAGGGAGAAACAGAGAACCGCCTCTATATTGGAATGAAAGGAAATTTAGGAGGAGAAATCCAGAGCGCTGGAAGAGGAGGGCTAGGAGAAAGTTGAATTGTTGCTAGAAAATCGTGAACTGCATAATGAGAACACAATTTTTTAGGAGGAGAAATCCAGAGCGCTGGAAGAGGAGGGCTAGGAGGAAGTTGAATTGTTGCTAGAAAATCGTGAACTGCATAATGAGAATACAATAGCAGCAGAGGTATGTTTGACCTGACCGAACAGAGGAGATATTGGAGCATACGATTGGGGAAAAAGGGAATTTGTTGCAAGTCAGAGAGGATGTCTGGCTGAGCGACTATGAACAGAGAGTAGATCAGCGTCTAGCTAGGGTACCAGGAGAAATCCAGAGCGCTGGAAGAGGAGGGCTAGGAGAAAGTTGAATTGTTGCTAGAAAATCGTGAACTGCATAATGAGAACACAATAGCAGCAGAGGTATGTTTGACCTGACCGAACAGAGGAGATATTGGAGCATACGATTGGGGAAAAAGGAAATTTGTTGCAAGTCAGAGAGGATGTCTGGCTGAGCGACTATAAACAGAGAGTAGATCAGCGTTTAGCTAGGGTACTATAAACAGGGAGTAGACTAGTCCAAATTTCTTTATGCTATATCAATAGCAAAGGTAAGGTTGAGAGCGAAGTGCATAAGCTCGGAAAATTTTGTTTAGCCAAAACCAGTTGGCTTCAAAACGATCACTCTAAAGCTGATTGAGAGGCCGACGACAAATGCCGACCCCATCTTAACATGGGAAAGAAAAAGAAGTTGCAAGTCAGAGAGGATGCAATAACGTTGATAGACATTGAGGTATCTAGGTAATAAGAAGAACCTATGACCGAACAGAGGAGATATTGGAGCATACGATTGGGGAAAAAGGGAATTTGTTGCAAGTCAGAGAGGATGTCTGGCTGAGCGACTATAAACAGAGAGTAGATCAGCGTCTAGCTAGGGTACTATAAACAGGGAGTAGACTAGTCCAGATTTCCTTATGCTATATCAATAGCAAAGGTAAGGTTGAGAGTGAAGGGCATAAGCTCGGAAAATTTTGTTTGGCCAAAACCAGTTGGCTTCAAAACGATCACTCTAAAGCTGATTGAGAGGCCGACGACAAATGCCGACCCCATGTGAACATGGGAAAGAAAAAGAAGTTGCAAGACAGAGAGAATGCAATAACGTTCATAGACATTGAGGTATCTAGGTAATAAGAAGAACCTTTACAAGTAGGTTTACATAGGCGCCTACCTGTTGAATACTTCACCTAGTACTCGCATGTTACACATTGAACTTTTGTAAGACACGAATTTCCCAAGAGATAATCCAACACCTGTTGATGCATTGCATCGGTTTGACCCACTTCAAACTAGTCCCAGTGAAACACAACCCTCATCACGATTTCAAAATGTCTTGCTAAAATCTTCACCGTTTCACTCACTAAGCACGAATTTCCCAAGAGATAATCCAACACCTGTTGATGCATTGCATCGGTTTGACCCACTTCAAACTAGTCCCAGTGAAACACAACCCATTATAATCAATTATCTAATATCTAATCTCATCACGATTTCAAAATGTCTTGCTAAAATCTTCACCGTTTCACTCACTATCACAACAGGGGTTTTCTGATAAATCAGTTAATTCTGAAGACATGGTTAATGTTATTAAATTGGAAATTAATCAGTTTAAAAGAGGTAGACCTAACAGGCGAACCTTTTCAACCGTACCTCTCAGGTCTACCTGGTGGTGTTTGTGCTGATCTGCTGACCAGGTAGACCTGATACTGGCCTTTTTCGATGTAGACTTGAGTGCTTCACCACTCTCAGGGTAGACCTAACAGGCGAACCTTTTCAACCGTACCTCTCAGGTCTACCTGGTGGTGTTTGTGCTGATCTGCTGACCAGGTAGACCTGACAGGCGGATCTGATCAGGTGTACCTGTCAGGTCTACCTGATACTGAGTGGCTGGCCTTTTTCGATGTAGACTTGAGTGCTTCACCACTCTCACTGGATTCGACCTTTATTGTAGCCCCTTCATAACTCCTTGTTACCTTAGGGTCCCTTTCTAAGAAGCGGAGTAGGTTAACAAAAAATTACTTAAAAACGGACCATGTAAATGGTAAAATCGAGTGTGGTGCTTGGGTATTTGGCTCTTAGATTGTCTTAGACATCTTGCTGGATGATCAGCTATTAGATTGATTATTATTGAACCATTGAGAGGATTTTTAAATGGCAGAACAAAGAACAAAAAGACGGTTTAGTAATCAATTAAACTAATGAATAAGTGTTCTCAAGCTATTTAACCCCAAGTGTTAGGAATGAAAGGCCTCTTTTTTAATATTTATCATTTTCACATTTTTATGTATCTAGGTACGATTTGGAAAAAATAATAATATTTATGCAAACATATCTAAATATGTACATAGCAATAGTAATAAATAATATGAGATACTTGCATAAGTATGTAGATACTACTCGACAGAGACCTACGTTGCCTTAAATAAATAACTAATAGATAATTATGGCTTTAGTGGTACTCTTGAATCGGAAAATCCAACATGCGCTGAACCAATTCGGAAAAATCCATTACATATCTCATTCCAAATCACTGTGTTTTTAGTTTTTATCAATTGAGCTTAATACACTGGAAAGTTCATTGATTGAACCCATTTTTAATACTTTTTGTTCGAGCTCAGATCTGTGCTAGACAATTCTCTTATTTACCTACTACTTAAAATGCTGGACAACGTTTTCCAACAATATCGCCGTGTAATGTTCTTGTGTTCCTCATTTATCAAACACTTAGGAAAAACAACATCGAGGCTGGATCGTAAATGTCGTACTAAACCATCTCCTGTTTTATACAGCGAGTCGTAAAGTTCATTGATTCCGCAGGCCAACATGTTCATAAAAGTAGTAATTTTAAATAGATTAAAAAAGCTTTGGGCGTTTTACTTCCGAAAAGTAGTCAAGGGGATTTCCACTTTTTGACCACTAAATTCACCCAACCTTAGACATGGTGGGTAGAATAATGTGTAGTGTTTTACATACCTACTTATTAAAGTAAACGGTTCCATCTCTTGAGTTGTTACCCCTTTTGGTTCTCTCCCAAAAGTCTCAAACCGAATTATTGGAGGCAAGGTTAAACGTAAATACATACGAAAATATGCAAGTCCGTATGAAATTATGCAAGTTAGTAAACTCAAGTATGTACTCTCGTCGTTTTCAATCTTATATTATAAGAACAAGATCCATTCACTCATTCACATTTCACACACTGATCGCTCTATCTCTAGAACCACAACACCTAGAAAGCTGAAATTTGGTAGGAATATTCCTTTTATGGTCTAGGTGTGCAATAAGAAAGGATTTTGCGAAAATCTAAACCGATCCTGAGATATGATCAATTTTTGATCGCTAAAATCACCATAAATACACAGAGTGCAGCTGCAGAGACTGCGGGAGAGAAAACTTTTCCTCACTCGCCTAATATTTGAGTTTCGTTTATGTTTTTAGTTTGATAACTACAAGTTCGGCCATGCCTTTTCCACAAGTTTGGCCATGCCTCGGGATGAACTAGCGGGATTCCGGAGCGAAGCGACGGAATTCAGCTATTTCTAATAAAATCGCATATGATGGTTTAATTTGATCCCCATGTAGTTAAAGTTATCAAAATTCCTCGACCATTATGATTGCTTTGAAATTTTACAACATCCTTAGAGTGCCCTCAATATGTTTTAAAAGAGCAATTTTCCTCTTGGGTCCTCTCTCTTCAGGGATACTTCGTTGGCCTGTTTTATACGTTACAGGTCAATTACCTAAAGAGTAAAGAGACCTCACGCATTTAAATTTTTTGGCAAGGGCATTGTGAATTACAAGTTGCAAGTATCGGGCATCTAAAGATTTTCCCAAGTAGGTGAATAATAATTGTTGAACTTATATGTGGGCTTTACCGTGTTCAAGTGGTAATTACCTAAAGAGTAAAGAGACCTCACGCATTTAAATTTTTTGGCAAGGGCATTGTGAATTACAAGTTGCAAGTATCGGGCATCTAAATATTTTCCCAAGTAGGTGAATAATAATTGTTGAACTTATATGTGGGCTTTACCGTGTTCAAGTGGTCTCGGGCAGTCTCCCTGCAACTGAGGGGTCGTGGGTTCAACTGCTACACCACTGTACACTGCAATAATAATCTCGAGTAGATTTCTTTCTTTTTCCTTCCAATTATGCTTCTGATTCTTGTTTTATGTTTATTATTCGACATTTTTACTAGCGTCCATAAAGCGTAGAGCACCAGACGGGGTACCTAGAACGTAACATCATGTTCTCATTTATTTCCTCTTTCTTTTATGAATCGTAATTTAATTAAAGTTTGTTTTCTTGTTAGAACAGTACGTATATTGTCTGTATTCAGGGTGATATGAGTAAAGACAGAGACTTGAAAACAACTTGAAAGAGAGTGAACTTCAAGTCTGGGTTACCCCAGCAGTAAATTCAAAATGGGATCAATATTTTATATATACCTCTGCTCGCCTCGGTTGGGATTCGAACTCGCACCATTCTGACTAACTAGCGAGCAACTTAACCTTTACGATAAGTTTTGATGGAGGAATATAATGTTCCATTTCACCAATTTATAGTCATAATGTTATATTAAAAAGAGCTCAAAATTTCTCAGGACTTTAAATTTCGGTCTAAGGCGCTCAAAATTTGCAGCAGAATATGTGATAAATCATGTAAAAAAGTTTAAAGCCTTAGCAGTTATGGAGAACAAACATTTGCATTCTAGGGTTAAAAAAGAACGCTCAAATTTATTTAGATGAAGAGATTCAATTAATGTTTGCACAACGTTGCTTAATTTCAAGCACTCTATTGGTATTTGCCGTTTCAAACATGTCTGTATGATGCTCCCTTTTCGATTTTTTCCTAAAATCCGCACCTTAAAATAACTACAGGGTGTCTACCAAAATGGGAAAATAAAATTCCCTGACTTTTCCCGGTTTTCCAGTCCAATTTTTCAAAATTTCCAGTCTACTTTTCCAAGATTTTCCCCCCTATGCCCCCTGCGCCGCAGCCGATTTTTTTTTTTTTTTTTTTTTTCCGGGATATTTTGCTCTTTTTCTGAAACGCAGTTATTTTTTTTTTCATACGGTTGGAACGTTCCTTCGGATGAATTTATAAGAGCTTTTTTTGAAGCGGACGCCGCGGACGATAAAACACAAGATATCTTTACTAACCCCCCCTTATGAGCAGAAAATGTGCGGATAAATTAATGTATTTTTTGGCATGTGTACTGTTCATGTCCAATGTATGAATGACCTTTTCAAGCGGGACGCCGGGACTTCTAATGTGGAAACTGTTCAAGACGCAAGAGAATGAATAACATCTGGTTCTTTAGAAGTTTTTTAAGCGGCGACCGCGTTTTAATAACACAAAAACTATTTATTCAAAAAATTTTATTAATCTCTTGTTTTAAAAGCGGAACACGGGTATTTTTAAAGCTTAAAAGCAATGCATCAGACCAAAGATATGTTAACATCGACGTGCTAAAAAGTTTTGAAGCGGACGCCGCGGACGAGTAAAGGGGGAAAAAAACACAATTGGGATAGGTAGGGTCCTATACACCTTACACATCTGACATATTACCTGTTTGAAGTCCAAGTACGAAAAATTTTTTTTAAGAGGACGCCTTGACTTCTAATCCTGAAGCTACTCTGATTTAAAGACTTCTAAAATCTGGTTTTACAAGTTTTTAAAGCGGACGCCGCCGACAATAATTATAAGATTTTTTTTTTACGGTCAGTAAATGAATATCATTTATGGATATTTTCCGGGTTTCGGTCTAGTTTCCTCTTTACCGACATCATCAGAACTCCAGTAATAGAACCAGTTACCAGTAAAATAGGAACTTTTTTAAACCGGACGCCGCGTCAAATAAAGTACCCACGTTTACCTCCTGAGTTGCTGGAATGGGATCAGCCTACTTTTTTCTAACTTCTTTAAATTGTCCCGAACTCTTGTAACGAAC
>NW_007378416.1:53556-53886 GCF_000475195.1 Diaphorina citri | reverse complement strand
TTTATTTCATTCCTTAATTCCCAGCCGTTTCTGAGATATAAGCGTGGTTCGCAAATCACGAACCACCCTGTATATACACAACCTACGTTTTTTCACAATTGTCTGTTTTTTCCCTTAAGAAACTGAAGTTTCGTAGCTAAGGTTTGTAGACTGTGTATTGAGCTTTCTAGTGACTTTTTCATTTTTTCTGGACTTAAAACATAATTCTCAATAGATTTAAATGCATTGCAATAATTTTATGTGAATACTTTTTAAATAAATGGTAAAAAAAGGTGCAGTGTCGGAATTCCGAACGGTGTAGAAATAATCGTCCCGGGTAACAAGTATTTC
>NW_007378416.1:18965-49579 GCF_000475195.1 Diaphorina citri | reverse complement strand
AAAAATAAGAAAAATTGTTAAAATTGACGAAAAAATGATCAAAACCAATGGCCTTCAATGGTAATTCAATGGGCTCAAAAATCAAAACAAGAGCAATGACGTCACATATCCTGTGACCAATCACAGAGCGTTTAGAAATGTGATAAGAAATGGCGATCTTTTTTCAACGAAATCTCTGGAACAAGACATCCTAGAGACAAAATTATTTTTGATTTCGTAATTTTTTGAAGCATTCTATCAAATAATCGACAGAAATAGGTGACTTTTTGAAAATCGAGGTTGTCTATTCAAATTTCGTGCCAAAATTCATTAATGAAAAATACAAGGTTGCCAGATTTCAAAGTAAGAACTATCGTACATAAGCCACATTACCGTACGTTTTTATTTGACGGAGTTACCGCACGTGGCTCGCCGTGTCAGTTGTTACGATCAATTAGCTTGGAAGGTAGTTTGCATTGTAAGTGATAGATCGCGGGTTCGATTCGCACCAGGGGTGGATTTTATACAAATCGTACGTAGGTACCCATATACCCAAGGTTCGTTCTCGGAATGCTGGCTTTCTCCTATCCTGTCCTTCTCCTCTCTTCCATTTCGGGACGATAAGACCTCAGTAGTTAACTCTATAGTTCTATCTATCAAAAAAAAAAAAATCGTGGGATTTTTTTAGGGCTGATCTGCTGATTTTTTGCTGACACGTACGGTATTCAGTCATTCCGCACGTACGGTAATTCTATCAAAGACATCTGGCAACAGTGTATTACTAATCATCTTCAACTTTCCTCTTTTTTTTTCTTATTTAGGTATTTATCTTTCAACAAAGTTCCCCAATTTCCATTTCCATTTTTAATTTTTTTATTTCTCTCTCTTGTCTCCCACTCCCATTCTCGTTCAGTGTTCAGACAAAGTATTCAGTGATAAGCGTTTATCTATGGTGAGTTCGTACATCTTTAACTTTCCTCTGTTCCTCTTTTTTTTTTTTCATATTTCAACATTTTATCTTTCAAGTTCCCCAATTTCCATTTTTATTTCTCTCTCTTGCCTCCCACTCCCATTCGTTCAGTGTTCAGACAAAGTATTCAGTGATAAGCGTTTATCTATGGTGAGTTCGTAGTCCTACTAAAGTTATCAGGAACCCTGACACTGATAAGGGACCTCTGCCTTGTGATAGTAAACTGGTAAGCAGCTGATCCAAGATTCCTGTCTTGTAAGCTCTTGGTAATCAGGAAGTTCGAGGTGGTATTGACCATGATATTTGATATTACATGGTGAAACATCTTTCATTAACCTTGATGTAAAGTGCTTTGGCGGTATTTTGACCGCTTTTGGACAGATTTCGACCGTTTTTTGGCGGTTTTCAGCTATAGCGACATAACGGTTATAAAAGTTTGGACTCCGCCTCACAGGGATTTCGTAAGGAAAGACCTGCATTCCAATATTAGCCAGCCTAGTTAGCTTGGAGGGTAGCGCGTCTGCCTCGTAAGCACTAGGTCGCGGGTTTGATTCCCGCCCGGGGCCGGATGTTATCCTGAACGGATAAGGTTTGTCCGCGGAACGACTGGCTCCCTCCTATCCTGTTTTCCTTCTCTGATTTCGGGACGATAAGACCTCCACAGTTCCGTCTATGAAACCCCGTATTAAATACTTTCTCATTATATTATTATTATCATTAGGTAGGTACTTTAGAAGTAGAAAGTAAAAGTCTAATGTGGTGAAGTTAACAGACAATAGGCAAATTAAAACTTCGTCGTCTATTCGTTTGTTCAGTGAACTCTAGGAGCTGAAGTGTTATCTCGTATGAATGAGTCTTTAGAAGTAGACAGTAAAAGTCTAATGTGGTGAAGTCAACAGTTCAACAGACAATAGGCAAATTAAAACTTCGTCGTCTATTCGTTTGTTCAGTGAACTCTAGGAGCTGAAGTGTTATCTCGTATGAATGAGTGATACTAAGTAGTATACCCAACCAATATTCTGCCATTACAGTGACACTAATATGTGTAAACAATATTCTGCCATTGCACCGTGTGTTGATGTGTTTACACAATAACATTGTTCTCATTTTAAAGACGCAAATTATCTTCTCCCAGAGTGCTGAGTTGTCGTATTGAATAAAATTTTCTCTCACCCATTCACTCTGGATCTCTCCAATGTAAGTATCAGTGATGCTGTGTGTGCTTAAACATTCACTTGAAACCACTTTCTCTTTTGGCAATATTGTATCCAAATTAGTGATTCTCATTTTAAACACGCAAATTATCTTCTCCCAGAGTGCTGAGTTGTCGTATTGAATAGAATTTTTTCTCACCCATTCACTCTGGATCTTGCCAATGTAAGTATCAGTGATGCTGTGTGTGCTTAAACATTCACTTGAAACCACTTTCTCTTTTGGCAATATTGTATCCAAATTAGTGAAAGTTATCAGGAACCCTGACACTGATAAGGGACCTCTGCCTTGTGATGGTAAACTGGTAAGCAGCTGATCCAAGATTCCTGTCTTGTAAGCTCACTAAGCTCTTGGTAATCAGGAAGTTTGAGGTGGTATTGACCATGATATTTGATATTACATGGTGAAACATCTTTCATTAACCTTGACGTAAAGTGCAACTTATGGTACATCCTGTAGGATATGGCCTTGAACGTTAACCTGTGTGAGTGTTGATACTTGGTACCATTTGAGCTTGGTACCACTTAGCTGTCCGTGACTATGATTATGCTGTTTCAGCACGGTTATGATATTTTACCATACCAAGACACCATTTTTGCTGAAACTAAATTGCACACGAGGAAAATGAATTCCTAAAAACATCCTGTAGGATATGACCTTGTATGTTAACCCGTGTGAGTGTTGATACTTGGTACCATTTGAGCTTGGTACCACTTAGCTGTCCGTGACTATGATTATGGTGTTTTAGCACGGTTATGATATTTTACCATACCAAGACACCATTTTTGCTGAAACTAAATTGCACACGAGGAAAATGAATTCCTAAAACGGGCCAAAATGGTGCATATACACGTAATATATGACATAAACAAGCTACTAACATCATCTATGTATATCTTTTACAGCTGATATCACAATGATACTTGATGCATGGTTTAAGAAACAATTGGTTTACGATCCATCCCTTAGAGATGGCATAACTTTTGAAATCCTATTTTCTATCTAGGATCCAAATCTTGAGATTGGTAAATCAAGTACCTACTCACTACTCTCACCCATTCACTCTGGATCTCTCCAATGTAAGTATCAGTGATGCTGTGTGTGATTAAACATTCACTTGGAACCACTTTCTCTTTTGGCAATATTGTATCCATATTAGTGATCCAATTACTGAATGGTTTTATTTGACATGGATTTCTATTGATGATCTTGCTTTGCAAGTTTGGTGATTTGATTTGGTTTTAATTTAATAATTAAGTAGGTAGGTACTGTAAATACTTTTGGGACAGAAACAGATCTTACTAAGTACTTACATATTACCTTAGCAGTGGGTTCCTATATTTATTTTTTGTTAAAATGTAGATTGTACCAGTGTGTTTTTTTCTTTCTTACCTACCTTACGAGACAAAAATCAGAAGTTCATTTGTTAACAAATTTGCATTTCTTTGTTCATTTGTTAACTTTTCCTTTTTTTTTTTTTTTTTTTAATTTTACAAATTAGTGATCCAATTACTGAATGGTTTTATTTGATATGGATTTCCATTAATGATCTTGCTTTGCAAGTTGGGTGATTTGATTTGGTTTTAATTTAATAATTAAGTAGGTACTGTAAATACTTTTGGGACAGAAACAGATCTTACCAAGTACTTACATATTACCTTAGCAGTGGGTTCCCTTTTCTTCTACTAAGTATCAAGAATAACTGTGGGTAAGCAAACATTCATGCAATTCTAAACCAATCCTAAATGTAATGGGTAGGTAGTTAACCAATATTGCTTAAGCACCTACCTATTTCATCATGACCTACAAAATGCCTTGAGAAAAAAGAAAGGATGATTCTGTTGGTGGTAGTAAAAGGAGATTTTTATGAGTGAAGTTTTAGGTAATCAATTGGTCTAGATCAGCCATTCTTAACCTATGGTCCGTGGACCACTAGTGGTCCGCGATAAGGTTTCAGGTGGTCCGCGAGAGGTGAATAAGGAAAAAGTCATTGTGTCTCTATTTTATATAACATACCCCTAAGAAAGAAAAAAAAAATCTTTCCTCTTTTCATACAACGTGCTCCTCCTAACTCCGCTCTTATCAACGATTGCATTTGTGACCTTGAAATTGAAGCAATGATACACAGTACCTTGGCGCGCGTGTGTGTGTGTGTGTGTGTGTGTGTGTGTGTGTGTGTGTGTGTGTGTGTGTGTGTGTGTGTGTGTGGTGGGTGTGTGTGGTGGATGGATGTGTGTGTGTGTGTGTGTGTGTGTGTGTGTGTGTGTGTGTGTGTGTGTGTGTGTGTGTGTGTGTGTGTGTGTGTGTGTGTGTGTGTGTGTGTGTGTGTGTGTGTGTGTGTGTGTGTGTGTGTGACCCGCCCCTTTTTCCCCCCTTCCCATTGGTTTTTTTTTTTTTTTTTTTTTTTTTTTTTTTTTGAGAATGCTCTCATTTAATAAAAATAAATGTTACATAAATAATAAAAAAAAAAAATAATAAAAAAAATGTAACATGGCAGTGCAAGCAAGCTGTAGATTTGTAGAATGGTAGAAGCTTAACCCATCCTTTGCTGAGATTGGTTTGATGGTCCTTGGCTGAAGTCTTGAATTCTCCTTTGTTGGAGTCTTGGAGTCTCCAGGTTGCCCCGGTGCATAGAACCGACCATCGTGAGGACGAACCCATCCTTTAGTCCTGTTTGCCGTTACACCTAATCTAAGCCTCTGAGTAAGCAAGCTCTGAATAAGCATCTTAAGAATGTTGTATCAAAGGGGTTTTTTTTTCCCCACCAATGTGTTATGAAAAGAAGAGTTATATACATTTAAGTAGGAATGCCTCTTATCAGATTATTTATTTTCATTGTGCCTTGTGATTCAACATTCTTATTCTTTGTTTCCAAGAAAATTAAAATTAACTCAGTTAAAGACGAATCAACTTATTCCACAGGTTGCATGAAGCATATAAGAGAGTCCAAAAAGTGAACCAAAATCTCGAAGACAAATTGCTGAAAATGGTCGACAAGTGTGAAACAGAGAAGTCTGTTCTGAACAGTGAAATCTCCGCTCTGACCCGAAAACTGGTGGATGATCAGTATAACATTAATAAACTCAATGATGAAAATGTAAGTGATACTTTAGGTGTTTGTGTTGTGAACAAGTGAAGTATGTACATTCTAAGTTTTAATTTTGATGATTTTCCATTTAAGGTAAAACACCTAGTCACCGTCTTCGTACCAAAAATCGGCATTTTTTTATTTAAGCGCCAAAAATAAGGAAACGTGCCATTTTTGAGAACCCCTGATAATTTTAAACGATTTTTCAGACGATTTGTGTTTAACTTCTCATACATCAAAATCAGCTGATGTTTGTAAACATTGAAAAAAATCAGTTTGAAAATTGTGCTTCGAGAGGAACCTACGTTTTTTCACAATTGTCTGTTTTTTCCCTTAAGAAACTGAGTTTCGTAGCTAAGGTTTGTAGACTGTGTATTGAGCTTTCAAGTGACTTTTTCATTTTTTCTGGACTTAAAACATAATTCTCAATAGATTCAAATGCATTGCAATAATTTTATGTGAATACTTTTTAAATAAATGGTAAAAAAAAGGTGCAGTGTCGGAGTTCCGAACGGTGTAGAAATAATCGTCCCGGGTAACAAGTATTTCACATGAATGTTTTCTCAAATGTACCATTGTTCGAATTTAATGTGAGAATGCTCTCATTTAATAAAAGTAAATGTTACATAAAAAAAAACATTGCATTGCAAGCAAGTTGTAGATTTGTAGAATGGTCGAAGCTTAACCCATCCGTTAGTTCTGTTTGCCGTTACACCTAACCTAAGCCTCTGAGTAAGCAAGCTCTGAATAAACATCTTAAGAATGTTGTATCAAAGGGGGGTTTTTTCCCACCAATGTGTTATGAAAAGAAGAGTTATATACGTTTAAGTCAGAATGCCTCTTATCAGATTCATTGTGCCTTGTGATTCAACATTCTTTTTCTTTGTTTCCGAGAAAAATAAAATTGACTCAGTTAAAAACGAATCACCTTATTCCACAGGTTGCATGAAGCATATAAGAGAGTCCAAAAGGTGAACCAAAATCTCGAAGACAAATTGCTGAAAATGGTTGACAAGAAAAGTTGTGACATAATAACACAAAGAAATTGCATTTACATACATACATACATACATACATACATACAAAGACAAATCAACTTATTCCACAGGTTGCATGAAGCATATAAGAGAGTCCAAAAGGTGAACCAAAATCTCGAAGACAAATTGCTGAAAATGGTTGACAAGTGTGAAACAGAGAAGTCTGTTCTGAACAGTGAAATCTCCGCTCTGACCCGAAAGCTGGTGGATGATCAGTATAACATTAATAAACTCAATGATGAAAATGTAAGTGATACTTTAGGTGTTTGTGAACAAACGAAGTGAGTTGTGAGTTTTATTTTTGATGATTTTTTATTTAGTTTGTCACTTTGTTTGTTTGTTTGTTTGTCAAACTATTGTACACTCTTGAACAATTGCTAACTACCATATTGATGAAATGTGACAAAAATATCAGTGGCATAAAGGGAAAATCCCATATTTCAGTGCTGAAAAGGAAAAAATCCCTTATTTCAGTGGTGTAAAAGGAAAACCCCCATTTCAGTAGTGTAAAGGGAAAATTCCCTACTTTAGTGGTGTAAAGGGTAAAAATCCCCTATTTCCCACTACACCACTGGTATAATTAACTCATCTGTTTTGCACATAAGCTACCTACAATGTGAGATGTGAGCTAACAATCTAATCTGTTGAAGTAATTGCACACAGCCAATTATCTTCCTATCTGTAACAGCCTGTCCCTCTTTCATTCCACAGTTGTTTTTTTTTTTTTTTTTTTTTAAGGGGGTGAAGTACTTATGTACATTCTAAGTTTTAATTTGATGATTTTCCATTTAGTTTGTCACTTTGTCTGTATTACTGCCTTTTTATTTGTTTCTTGGACTCTTGTGCAAATGTGCACACTCAAACAATTTATACCTACCATATTGATGAAATGTGACAAAAATGTCAGTGGCATAAAGGAAAAATCCTCTATTTCAGTGGTGTAAGAGGAAATCCCCTATTTTAGTGGTTTAGAGCCCTAATTCTGTGGCCTAAAGGAAATATCCCCTATTTCAGGGGTGAAAAGGGAAAATTCCCACCTTTGGTGGTGTAAAGGGTAAAATCCCCTATTTCCCACTACACCACTGGTATAATTAACTCATCTGTTTTGCACATAAGCTACCTACACTGTGAGGTGTGAGCTAACAATCTAATCTGTTGAAGTAATTGCACACAGCCAATTATCTTCCTATCTGTCCCTCTTTCATCCCACAGTTGTTTTTGTTTTT
Source organism: Diaphorina citri (assembly GCF_000475195.1). Lineage (NCBI taxonomy): Eukaryota > Metazoa > Arthropoda > Insecta > Hemiptera > Psyllidae > Diaphorina > Diaphorina citri. The sequence continues at coordinate 42,067 of NW_007378416.1, read as the reverse complement.
TTTTTTTTTTGTTTTTTTTGTTTTTTTTTTTTTTTTTTTTTTTTTTTTTTTTTTTTTTTTTTTTTAAGGTGATGAACCCAACGAATTTTTCGCTTTGTATGAGGAGTAAGTGGATTGGAACACATCACAAACTTACCTTCTGATGTACCTACTCTATTTGTCAAGTGAAAAAGGCCTTTGCCCTTGAGATCAATTTTTTTTAAGGAGGTATTTGTTGGTGATGAAAATTTGCTATGTATACGTACCTACCCATTTCAGACACATAGATTGCTTGTTAAAAAAAAGGACTCAGGTCCTGAAGAGGTGTCGTGCATGATTGATTGATAGTAATTTTCCAAAACAATATTCTTGTTTTATATTACAACATATGCTGTTTATTTACACAAATCGTTGAAACAGTAGATAGGTACATCTTTCCCATGGCTATCGATATATATATACCTATATATTTTTTTTCCTATTAGGCGCTTTAACTATGTGTTATAACATGTCGTTCGCGCCGGAGTGGCTATCTATATTATTGGGTTTATCACGGTTATTCCCGATCATACCTAGTTTATATCATAACTAGTGGTTCAGTGAACTGTGCATTGGTCTCTGATGAAAGGCCATCCTGCATAATAAAAGTTTGAACTCTGCCTTTCAGTGAACTGTGCATTGGTCTCTGATAAAAGGCCATCCTGCATACTAAAAGTTTGGACTCCGCCTCACAGGGATTTCGTAAGGAAAGACTTGCATTCCAATATTAGCCAGCCTAGTTAGCTTGGAGGGTAGCGCGTCTGCCTCGTAAGCACTAGGTCGCGGGTTTGATTCCCGCCCGGAACTCTGCCTCACAGGGATTTCGTAAGGAAAGACCTGAATTCCAATATTAGCCAGCCTAGTTAGCTTGGAGGGTAGCGCGTCTGCCTTGTAAGCACTAGGTCGCGGGTTTGATTCCCGCCCGGGGCGGATGCTATCCTGAACGGATAAGGTTTGTCCGCGGAACGGCTGGCTCCTTCCTATCCTGTTTTCCTTCTCTGATTTCGGGACGATAAGACCTCCACAGTTCCGTCTATGAAACCCCGTATTAAATACTTTCTCATTAGGTACCTACTTTAGAAGTAGAAAGTAAAAGTCTAATGTGGTAAAGTCAACAGACAATAGGCAAATTAAAACTTCGTCATATATTCCTTTGTTCAGTGAACTCTAAGAGCTGAAGTGTTATCTCGTATAAATGAGTGATACTAAGTAGTATACCAAACCAATATTCTGCCATTACAGTGACACTAATATGTATAAGCAATATTCTGCCATTACAGTGACACTAATATGTATTAAACAATATTCTGCCATTGCACCGTGTGTTGATGTGTTTACACAATAACATTGCTTATTATCTCATTTACAGTACTGGGTCAAAAAGTAGTTATTCCTTAAGGTAAGGGTGAGAAAAAAAACCTCAAGACATCTGGACGGGTGTGTCACTCCGAGGAAAAGAAAGGGTTTTGGGACTTCTTTTTTCAAGAGTTGTAACCTTTCCGAAAATTGTGCATATGAATGTATGGTGATATTTCATGTATGCACACGTCAAAAAGTAGTAGTAGTAGAGCTAATAAAAAGACCTCAAGACATCTGGACGGGTGTGTCACTCCGAGGAAAAGGAAGGGTTTTGGGACTTCTTTTTTCAAGAGTTGTAACCTTTCCGAAAATTGTGCATATGAATGTATGGTGATATTTCATGTATGCACACATCAAAAAGTAGTTATTACTTAAGGTAAGGGTGAGAAGCCCTTACCTCTAAGAGCAAAAAAAAAAAGACCACAAGACATCTGGACGGGTGTGTCACTCCGAGGAAAAGAAAGGGTTTTGGGACTTCTTCTTTCAAGAGTTGTAACCTTTCCGAAAATTGTGCATATGAATGTATGGTGATATTTCATGTATGCACACTTTTTGAAACCCCTGTATAGGTGTATAGATAGCTATTTTCTTGACTGTCGTGGTTCGTGTTTGTTTCTAATTACATTCAGAGATATAGAAACTAGATATGCTACGTATACTGTATGTTGCAGACATCCTTCCCGACTTAAAATCTCTATACTGAAACTTCATTCTAAAGATATTAAAAAGCCAATCCTTTGAGCTTTTCAAAATCCAGGCTCAATCCCCGAAAGTGACGTTTTATTACTTTCCTTATCCTATAGGAAGGAAAGTAATGTAATCGGGTCAAATTTTCGATGGTCAGTTTTTAGTGTCAAAACACGTTTTTGAGCTTTTCAAAATCCATCCCCGAAAGTGACGTTTTTACATTGTCTTCGAAAAAAGCCATTTCCGGTTGTCCAATTCTGACATCAAAACGATCTTTTCCCATCTCATCTTTTAGTGATTTTTTTTTTTTTTTGCCAACCCCATTCATAAACAAAGTTACAAGGTGCAGGGTAAGGACTTATGGTACATCCTGTAGGATATGACCTTGAACGTTAACCCCTGTGAGTGTTGATACTTGGTACCATTTGAGCTTGGTACCACTTAGCTGTCCGTGACTATGATTATGGTGTTTCAGCACGGTTATGATATTTTACCATACCAAGACACCATTTTTGCTGAAACTAAATTGCACACGAGGAAAATGAATTCCTAAAATGGGCCAAAATGGTGCATATACACGTAATATATGATATAAACAAGCTACTAACATCATCTATATCTTTTACAGCTGATATCACAATGATACTTACTTGATGCATGGTTTAGGAAATTCCTAAAACGGGCCAAAATGGTGCATATACACGTAATATATGACATAAACAAGCTACTAACATCATCTATATCTTTTACAGCTGATATCACAATGATACTTACTTGATGCATGGTTTAGGAAACAATTGGTTTACGATCTATCCCTTAGAGATGGCATAACTTTTGAAATACTATTTTCTATCTAGGATCCAAATCTTGAGATTGGTAAATCAAGTACCTACTCACTATGGCTGGTTCTAGGCACTTACAGAACTTTTTTCCAGGGGTTTAATGACGGGCATAATATATCAGATTTCCTTGACCAAATCTTCTAATAAATCTACCAAATTTTAGTGTCACTTTTTCTGACCCGATTGTGTAGGTAATGTTAATTAGTAGGTATATTTGATGATGACAATTGGAATTTTTCCGTACATTGTTTACTTTTAGACAGTGAAATTGTATCATAATAAAATTGAATTGAATCTTCCTTTGTTTTCAGGAAAGGTATCGAAATGATTTGAACATGGCCATCCAAGCACTCCAATGCGAATCAACCAAATTTTAGTGTCACTTTTTCTGACCCGATTGTGTAGGTAATGTAGTAGGTATACCGATGATGAGAATTGGAATTTTTCCGTACATTGTTTACTTTTCGACAGTGAAACCGTATCATAATAAAATTGAATTGAATCTTCCTTTGTTTTCAGGAAAGGTATCGAAATGATTTGAACATGGCCATCCAAGCACTCCAATGCAATAAAAAGCTCTTTTTCATTGACAAATCGCAACAGGTTATGGGCCCAGTCACCCTTGACTGTGCAGTTGTATTTTCCAGGGGTTTAATGACGTGCATAATATATTATCAGATTTCCTTGACCAAATCTTCTAACGAATCTACCAAATTTTAGTGTCACTTTTTCTGACCCGATTGTGTAGGTAATGTAGGTATATTTGATGATGACAATTGGAATTTTTCCGTACATTGTTTACTTTTAGACAGTGAAACCGTATCACAATAAAATTGAATTGAATCTTCCTTTGTTTTCAGGAAAGGTATCGAAATGATTTGAACATGGCCATCCAAGCACTCCAATGTAAACCTTCTAATTATATTACCCAGAAATGTGATTCGGTAAGCACAACTTGGAAAATTAAAAAAAAAAATCTCTAAAGTTCTAGACTCTAGAGTTTAATGACTAAACTTGTAAGAATATGTTTCGTAACTGATTACTTCCATATCAGGGGCAAAATTCCGTGTGGATTTAGAATTCTCTAAAGTTCTAGAGTTTAATGACTAAACTTGTAAGAATATGTTTCGTAACTGATTACTTCCATATCAGGGGCAAAATTCCGTGTGGATTTAGAATAGAATAGAATATACCCTGTTTATACTGCAAGAATGAGACTGAAAAGTCCTTTACTCCCGCAGTCTAAACGAGGACTTATGTATTTGGTACAATCAATGTGATTTTTCAATTTGGTATAGATATTTGTAAATTTTATTCTATAATTTTTTACAGGATTTACAGTATTTTTAGAGGAAAAATTAAACTTTATTGGGGGGAAAAATCCATGACTAAAGTAAATCCTCCACTAAAAAAACCTCCAATGTTCCTACGCAATTTCCACCTAAATTAAATCGAATTGTGATTTCAGCTCCCCAGTGAGTACCAGGCCAAAGTTCGTTCCTATATGAGTAGCAAGCAGAGGCGTATAGACGGGAATGGCAATGTCATAATATAATAGAATATACCCTGTTTATACTGCAAGAATGAGACTGAAAAGTCCCTTACTCTCGCAGTCTAAACGAGGTCTTATGTATTTGGTACAATCAATGTGATTTTTCAATTTGGTATAAGTAGATATTTGTAAATTTTATTATGTAATTTTTTACAGGATTTACAGTATTTTTAGAGGAAAAATTAAACTTTATCGGGGGGAAAAATCCATGACTGAAGTAAATCCTCCACTAAAAAAACCTCCAATGTTCCTACGCAATTTCCACCTAAATTAAATCGAATTATGATTTCAGCTCCCCAGTGAGTACCAGGCCAAAGTTCGTTCCTATATGAGTAGCAAGCAGAGGCGTATAGACGGGAATGGCAATGTCAACTCAACGCAGAAACCTAAACACGAGGTGAAAACTATTAAAGTACCCATACCTACGTTCCCGCCCACTGCCATGGTGTACTCACTCAATAAGACTGTAGGTAAGTTTTGAGGGACGGAGGTGCTCCAGTAAGCTTAGTTGGGTGAAATTGCTCACTGCGTGAGAATCCCACCATAAAGGTTTTTTTTTTTCTTTTTAATCCATCGAATCCGGATTCGTTGGATTCAACAAGTAAACTGGGCCAAGCAATTAGAGGAATGCTGTCATTTTCTGTTTTTCTTTGATTAATGAGACCTAGGATTATCACTGTGTCATTGTTTGGCATTCTTACCATAAAACACAGTTTCATGTATTTTGGCTAGTTAAGTTTCAAATTAAATTCATTTGAGCCAAAAAGAGCAAAGGGGACGGAAGAAAACCTGAAAAATGACAACGTTCCTCTAATTCTTTGGCCCAGTGTATTTAGATTCGATGTCCAGATTCAAGTATGGATTTAAAAATCCCATTCACTGAACTTGGATTTTCAAAACATATTTCTTTCTTTTTCAAAATGAATCTGAATTCATTAGGTCCAGAAAAAACACCCTGATTTTATTCCCCCTTCATAGAAAAAGATGCTGACGACACAGATTCCAGCCAATCACAAGAGGACCTGGTATCTGCCGCCATTATGGCTAAAATATTGGAAGAACGCGAGCGAGAACGACTGAATAGCCACAGACATTGTCCTAGCTGTCGTTGTCATGGAAACGAGAAGGGTAAGTGAACGAATGAAGTGAGGTCTAAGTTTTAACACGACCATTTTTCACAGGTTGTCCATTTTATCTTTCAATTCCCGAACAGAACATAATGGGGCTCAACCACTTTTTTTTTTCTTCGCTGATAAAGGAAGTTCGAAACACGCTGATCTCAATAGAAATGCTTAAAATTTCATTTGAGGCTTCCTAAGATGAGAAATCTTCGTTTGAAATTTTCGAATTTTGAAACGCACAAATTTTCGCGGGCAGCCATTTTTTCGTGATGACGTCAGTTCATGCGAGGTCGTAAACCATGGCTGCTTCAACGTTATTTTTTTAAAGAAAGATGCAGACGACACAGATTCCAAATGTAAGCATTCAAATCTGACTAAAGTCTAAGACTGAGGTCAGATTTGAATCATAATTTGAAAATACCTATATCTGTCTCAATTTTAAGGTCCCGAGTTCACTGAACCAAAGTACTAATGGCAATTCGTTTTATATTATCTTGAATTTTTTCTCCTGTTTGAATATAGTCCTATCTGTCCTTTATGTTCCTCAAATGCCCCTATGAACTCCTCACACCTAAACTTCTGTCCTGCCTTGGAAGCCAGCAATGACATTGTAGGGAAATATTGAGATGCGAGAGGGAAAATGGCCAAAGATTCTGACATTTGCAACATATAGGTATACAATATTGTTTCTTTGACTTGTATCTTCATTCTCTTGCAGCGTATCACAGCGGGGGACTGGTAGACCAGGTTCACAAGACTACTCAGACCTCATCAGGACGAGACTCTAGTCCCGTGTCCCGCAGTTCATCAGTCTCATCACGAGAAGGTCTTCTCATTTCATTACATTCGGATGATAATACCCCCGCGAGTACACCGCGCTCTGGCAAGAAGAGTATGAAACTAGGTGAGTTTTAAAGTAGAAACACACTACTATCACGTCACGTGAACTCACGGGGAGTCAGAAAGATGTAGTTCAAAGTTTTCCCATAATATTGTAGGAAATCACATCACTTGATCTTACCACTATCACGTCACTTGATCTTACCACTATCACGTCACTTGATCTTACGTGATGTCATGTTAGTGTGTTTCTTCTACCTCTAAGTGAACAAAATGAAGTTCTGATGTATTTGTAAAATTAGATTTCATTAAATAATAATAATAATAATAATCATTGCTTATCTTAGTTTATGTTAGTTATAGTTAATGAAAAACGATCAGACGGTACCCATGGAAGAGAAAATTGCCAGATTGTATATTGCTTTATTGCCAGATTGTATTGTGTGATCTTAGCATAACAATGTGAGGGTAGAAATTTTTGTGTACACTTCAAAGCATATTTGATCCGTTTTAAACGATTATTTTTATGTCATTTGTGTATTATACTTTCAATGCTCCTTTATATCTTGTATTTACTCAATTTACTGTATGGTTGAAAGCTAGTCGATTTGTTAGAGGTTGATTCTCTCGGATTAAGAATCCTTTGCCAACGCGATTGCCTCTGTAATTTAATGGTTTGCCTAAAAAAAAAAAAAAATCTGGTGTGAACATCACACGACTTTGTATTACATTTGCGGAATACGAAATAAGCACTAAGCACTATTATTATATTGCTTTATTGCCAGATTGTATTGTGTGATCCTAGCATAATAATGTGAGGGTAGACATTTTTGTGTACACTTCAAAGCATATTTGATCCGTTTTAAACGATTATTTTTATGTCATTTGTGTATTATACTTTCAATGCTCCTTTACAATGTGAGGGTAGACATTTTTGTGTACACTTCAAAGCATATTTGATCCGTTTTAAACGATTATTTTTACGTCATTTGTGTATTATATATTATACTTTCAATGCTCCTTTCAATATCTTGTATTTACTGCATGGTTGAAAACTAGTCGATTTGTTAGAGGTTAATCCTCTCGGATTAAGAATCCTTTGCCAATGTGATTGCCTCTGTAATTTCCCTAAAAAAATTTATGGTTTTAGATTTGGAGGAAGAAGAAAAACAATCTGTATCTATTCGTAAAACCCTATTGAAGTGCTAGGCCGGCCATACACTATCAGGTCGCCTGTCAGTTTTGAACTGTCAAGTCCGACCTGTCATTTCTGGCATGAAGCCTGATGAGCACACACACTGCATGAAGATTTTATCAGTTATCAGTTTACCATGGATCCTCCTGGTGATAATTTGCTTTTGCTGTCTTTGCTCAAGCTCACTGAAAACTGAGACCTGAGAACTGATGAAACCGCCATACACTGTGCATTCATGTCATGACAGAACTTATCGAATTTTCATCATGTCTCAGGTCGCCTGACATGCCACCTGACAAACTAGTTTTTACTGCCACACACTTCATTCCAGACATGACAAGGATTCGCATGACAGCTGCCGAGTTCCCCTGCTGAATAGCGAGGGATACCCCTGTGAGTGAGGAAAGCAGCGGCCCTTCTGTCTCCCATTGATTTCATTAAAATCGGATTAACATAATTTATAATCAACATTTAAAGAAAATTCCTCATTTGATTTTTTGTAGAAATGGGTCTCACTTGTTCCCCTCTTTTTAAGAAAGTTCTAAAGTTCACTGAACTACAACTTTAATCTTACCTATCAATTTGATTTTTCTTCCGCAGGTCATCAAATTAGTCAAAGCAATACAAATCCCAGTCAGCCCTCTCACACTGTAAACAAATCAGCCCGTAGTCATAGCAACGGAACTAGCGTGTCCAATCACTCTATCGGTAACCATAGCAACACAAATGTAAACATCGGTAACCTTAGCAACCAGATTGTACACACAAGCGTCCCTAGCAACCAGATTATAAAAGGCCACACTAATAAAAGGAATAGAATCTAGACTAGACTCATTGTAAATACAATACTATGAAAGTTATAGACTTGCTTCGGTAATGTACATAGTAGTCTGGACGATCCCTTGGTAACACATGTGGGTTTAGGAGTTAATCCTACTTTGAGAGATTGTCCAGTAATAGGTATACCTAAAGGTAAAGGGTTAGGTGGTAGAGAACGCCCAGGTGTTAAACTCGCCACTGGTTAATTGGTTGTCTTCCACTCAAGAGAGTCTATTTAAACGATTACCTAACTCTTCGAACTCGGGCTCCTCAGTTGTACTCCGAGTGTTAATTAAACCAAGCACATTGCATAATTAAATAGGCGAAATTTTCATTAACAAAGTTTTTTTACTTATAAAAGAACTTCTCACTTTTTTGTTCTTCTTCGTCTACTGATATAGTTTTGTTTTTCCGTCATTGAGTCAACTCTGGCTTCCCTTCAGAACGCATAAATCTTTCGCCTTTTACTAAAGATTTCCGTGGAGGGGAGCAATTGATGAGTCTAACTCAATTTTTCGTGCTCTTGGCTTCGGTCGAGACGTAATCTTCAAATTTAAAGATCCTCTTCCGAGGAATTAGTGAGAGTAACATTGTTACCTAGTTGTTACGAAATTAAAATTTAGATAAAACGATACCTACCTACAGACCTAAAAGTGAGAATTGTTAGATTTTTATACTGCTCAAATCGAGTCTCTTTAAACCAGGATTAGGCTACTAATTACCATTTTTGTGGTGAAATTCTCAAACAAAGTTGAGGATAAAATACCTCGCCTCGGCTGGGAATCAAACCCAAGCCCTCTTGATTACCAGGCGAGCGTCGCCACACGGTGATTATAATTTTTGAAGAAATTTAATTGAGTATTGAGTTGAGGAGTCTGATGCCTTTTTGATAAATTTGGTGTCGCCTGTTGGTAAAGATTTCCAAATACTGTTGGAGTTAATTTTTGTAGCCAGCGCATCGGCGATTGCACATTTAGCCTCTCACATGCAAAAAAAAAGAAGAAGAAGAAGAGGAGGAGGAGAAATTAAGACAAACCATGTTGGGATCGGAAAGATCGTGATTTTTTACAAACGAAAATTACAGAATTCAATTATTGTCGTTCAAAATTTCACACAATATACCTACAATACATTATCCAAAATTACCTTCACTTGAGATGTATGTAAAAACTTATCCTAGGTATTAAAAAAAAAGTATAAAAATATCAGTACTGCACTAATAAAGCTTCCGACATTGCTTTTGTCACTCGGTAATTATAATTTTTGAAGAAATTTAATTGAGTATTGAGTTGAGTCTGATACCGTTTTGATAAATTTGGTGTCGCCTATTGGTAAAGATTTCAAATACTGTTGGAGTTAATTTTTGTAGCCAGCGCATCGGCGATTGCACATTTAGCCTCTCACATGCAAAAAAAAAAGAAGAAGAAGAGGAGGAGGAGAAATAAAGGCAAATCATGTTGGGATCGGAAAGATCGTGATTTTTTTACAAACGAAAATTACAAAATTCAATTATTGTCATTCAAAATTTCACACAATATACAATACCTACATTACCCACAATTCCCTTCACTTGAGATGTAGGTATGTAAAAACTTATCCTAGGTATTTAAAAAAAGTATAAAAATATAAAGGCCACACTAATAAAAGGAATAGAATCTAGACTAGACACATAGTAAATACAATACTATGAAAGTTATAGACTTGCTTCGGTGATGTACAATGTACATAGTAGTCTGGACGATCGCTTGGTAACACACGTGGGTTTAGAATGATGGGGAAGCTCTGAAAGAAAACAACCGCTAGAAGTTAAGAAAAACGGACAAAGAATATGGTTTTGACTCTACCCCTTTTTACAATAAGAGAAGTGCTAAAAAGTTATTGTACCTAATCGTTCCTTTCAATTCAACAAATAAATTAACTACCTTTCAAAATAAGTCCAGCTGGCATAATGGGCATTTTTCTTCTTGGCAAATTCTTCTTCCAACTTGTACCTACTTTATCTAGTACATTTCAGTACTAATAGGTATATAATTATAAGTTTTTGATGTTCCATAGGTACCTTTCTTACCTCTGAACTAAACATTACCTACCTATTACCTACAAACACATCCATTGCACGTGCAAGATTCAGGTGTTGTAATCCTGTTACCTACTACATCAAAAATGTCTGAACCCCAATACAGTTGGCGAGGTTTGATAGAGGGAGCTGTAACAACGGAGGTCTTATCGTCCCGAAGTCGAAGAAAGAAGACAGGATAGGAGAAAGCTAAGCGTTCCGAGAGCGAACGATTTCTGTTTAGGACGGAAACCCGCGACCTAATGCCTAATGCTTATAAGTAGGCTTGCCAAACGTCCCGAATTGGCCGGGACAGTCCCGCTCAAAAAAAAAAGAGGTTTGATAGAGGGAACTGTAACAACGGAGGTATTATCGTTCCGAAGTCGAAGAGAGAAGACAGGATAGGAGAAAGCTAAGCGTTCCGAGAGCGAACGATTTCTGTTTAGGACGGGAACCCGCGACCTAATGCTTATAAGGTAGGTGCGCTACCTTCCAAGCTAACTAGGCTGGCCCAAATTCTCGGGCCAGCCTGGTAATTCTACTGTACGGACTCTAGAATACGTAATGTACACAACTAAGTCATAAAAGGTAAAAGTAAAAGTACGTTGACACAAATCTTATCTACATGGTTGATTAGATGGCCTTTGGTATATTAAATCAAAGTAAAATAAAGTACAAGAAAAGTTCTTACTTGGACAGAGGTCAAATTCTCAAAGGAAGTCGACGCCAGCACGAGGAAATGCTTGTAGTATCGGGGTGCACTCAGAATACTGGCTGGGGTGCACTCCGTCACTTGAGTGCGACACTCGGAGGACCACTCCTCCAAGTAGAATATCGCCTGGACAAGGGTCTTTCTCGGGAAGGCTGGCTGACTCCTATCCTGTAATCCTTCTCGGTTCGATTCCGGGACGATAAAATTCATGGATTTGATTCCCACCGGGGCCGGACAGTATCCTAAAAGGACAAAGTTCGTTATCGGAACGGCTGTCTTTCTCCTAACCTGTCCCACTGTCCACGGCTTTCGTCTGGCTTTCTCCTAGCCTGTCCATAAAAAAAGGATAAAGTTCGTTATCGGAACGGCTGTCTTTCTCCTAACCTGTCCCACTGTCCACGGCTTTCGTCTGGCTTTCTCCTAGCCTGTCCATAAATATCCTAAAAGGACAAAGTTCGTTATCGGAACGGCTGGCTTTCTCCTAACCTGTCCCACTGTCCACGGCTTTCGTCTGGCTTTCTCCTAGCCTGTCCATAAATTTTCTACAAAGTCAGCAAGACCACAAACCTACGCCACTTACGTGTGTACGTCACCATGCTGATCCAATCTTGAGAAGAAGGGGAGAAGTGCATACTTTGGACCCCCTGTTCTTCCTGACTCAGGTTGAAGGAAAGTCGAGTGCCGCTGATCAGGGGGGCGCGGGTTCGATACCCGGGATTACCACTCCGGCGAAATGCGCGCTCACGACTGTTGTACCTGTGAATAGGAAGGAATAGAATACTTGAACACTTTTTTTTTGTTTTTAAAGATGAGTGTTTCACCGCCGTTTTTATTTCGTAGCGATGAAACAACTGCTACATTGGACGCTTGTGGTCTGTGTCGAAGACTGCCCATCCCATAGTATACCTCTCATCAGATGGGCGAGAAAAGACACAATACTTCCCATTTAGGTGCTGGGTCAACACGAGAACACCAGAAAGTAACCCGTTGAAATATTTGCAATCGAAAAACGAAACGAGTACAAATTTTTGTCGATGGTGGGATTCGAACCCGGGACCTTCTGCATGGCAAGCAAGCGCGTTACCACTGGTTTTTTTTTCTTTTTTGATAGGTGTGCAACGACTCTGTATAACCGCTACCGTTTTTAGGGATAAAGATTTCACACTCCATTCTGTAACAATTTACCCGTCTCCTCACATTAACCTCACCCAACCTGAGTGAGACCGGACAGAGCCAGCATCACGTGATTGCCCTCATGATCAATGATCATCGATCCGGATACCATAACCAAAACCAACCATGTTGAGATGATCATACTCTTTACCTAAAGTGTATTTTCCTTTCTGAATGAAAAGGTCAGAACTAAACTACCGATCTTCAATTCTCAATCCTCGACTTGTCAGGTTTGAGAAAACGCCATATTAAATTTAAAATGGTATAGAATACCAGGCCACCTAGGAATGAAACTAATTTTGGTCATACCTCCTTTCTTCCTTTCGAGGGGAAATGGGCTTCAGAAGAGCAAAATCGTCTCGCACTCGTATTTATGAACAAGAATGATCGTTCTTAGATCAGTCTCAAGTCAAAATTGACCAATCAAATGCCTTGAGACTATGCTTAGCAAATACTCAATCTTTTGATCGGACCGTTACCGGACCGTGACTGGACCTTGACTGGCACTATAGTGTGAATCAGGCTTAAGGGCATTAAAAAGTAACCCGTTGAAATATCGTAACCAGAATTCGAGTGCAATTCTTTCCGCATGACAAACAAGCGCGTTACCAAAGGACCATTGCCCCCAAAATCGAAAACCCGAAATTAGGTAAATAGGTAATCAATTTTATCATAGGTAGATTATTTGGTCACATGACTATCGAATAATATGTGAATCGGTAAATATGGGTGTCAGATTCCGAAAAGGAAAACACGACTCTACTTACCAATCAAAGGACGCCCTTGTCCTCACTCGTACATCCTGGTTCAAGGACACATTAGTCAAGGTCACATGCAAGGCCACACTAATCAGCCCATACGTTCCATTATGCTTGAACCTGTAGTGAATTGACTCGACTACCCGGGTACACATTTGAGTGACGGGGTCCCATATTGGGAGGGTTTCCTCTAACATGGGAACACAGTGGTCGTTTTGACACAAGTACGGGTCGATGTGAAGACAGGATTGTTTTGTACAGTTCTGAAAATGAAGTTGACCTTTGTGGATCAATCGATCCATCCACAATATCCACATACCTATATTATCGAATAATTAGCGATCTTGGATTCTGGGATGATCGATTTTCTTCACAAACCTGAGGTTTTCCGTTTCAATGCAGAGTAGAGAGTTGTCCGGCTGAGTGACAATATAGTGGGGGGAGTTCTTAATGTAGATGAGCTGCTTGGAGAAGCAATACTGCGAGGAGGAGAGGATGGGAAGAGGAAGACAGTGGGAGAACACTAGACGGTCCCGGGCAGAACAATCGTTGTCACAACAGCAGTTGATGTCGCACACTCGAATAGAGAGGAGAAAGCCAGCCCCGTTCGCGTTCTGAGAACGAACCTTACCTGTTCAGGATAGGCTCGGGGAGGGAATCGAATCTGGCCCTTACAAGGCAAGCGCGCTACTCTCTTAGTTAACTAGACTGACTCCTCATTCTTACCTAAAGGCCTCCACGTGTGGCAATCAATGTTATGCGTTCCAGGAGACATGGGGACATTGGTGAATCCATACGTCGCACACGCCCTTCTAGAAAATGAACAAGCGATGGACAAACGATAGACATGGTCACAAAATAAACAAGTAGGTAATGGAAAATGAAGGAAAAGAAAAGGAAAAAATAAAAAATAAAGGCGGTTTTGTCAACATCTCCAAAACCATCTAGGACGTTTTTCAGGCTCTCAGAGAATTCGAAAAATGTTTTAAACCAACTTCCGTCATGGAAAATTCGGGAAAGTTGCGAACTCCACAGAATGTATATGGTAGTAGATGTTGACATCTACTGACAAAAATGATAAACAACAATAACAACAACAATAACAACAACAACAACAACAACAAGACCAACAACAACAACAACAACAACAACAACTCACGGTAATAAGAAGATCTGTAGGTACCTACGTTACCTCCTAATCATGTTAAAATACATACTTAGAAAAAAGGAGTGAGATCCCCACAAAAACACAAATGTGAAAAAAAAAAGGCCAAGTTCCTATCCAAAAATGTCGGCCTATAAAAGTGGTGAGATACATATAAGTATCTACCTTACTCTCTAGTTCTAATCTTCTAATGTACTTAACCTACCAATTTTGGAGTATAGGTATGCTAACAACCTATACCTACTTTGGATAGGTACCTACTCAAGACTCAACTGTACGAACTGTCGGAACCTACCTCTCGGTAGGTACCTCGATGAAGATGCGATATGTACTGTCAGAGTCAGTATAGGTACCTACCTCTTAGGTCGATTATTGAATTGGAAATTAATCAGTTTTAAAGAAAAGTATATAACAATTAAAAAAAGTCTATAATCACTTAATTACCTCAAAAAATGGACGAGTTATAGCAAATTAAAAATGAAAAAATCCTTAAGGGTGTCGATGACTGGGTGTTTTACCTTAGTTTGTCACTTTGTCTGTATGACTGCCTTTTTATTTGTTTCTTGGACTCTTGTGCACACTCAAACAATTTATACCTTCCATATTGATGAAATGTGACAAAAATGTCAGTGGCATAAAGGAAAAATTCCCTATTTCAGTGGTGTAAGAGGAAATCTCCTATTTTAGTGGTTTAGAGGAAAAATCCCCTAATTCTGTGGCCTAAAGGAAATATCCCCTATTTCAGTGGTGAAAAGGGAAAATTCCCTACTTTAGGCGTATAGACGGGAATGGCAATGTCAACTCAACGCAGAAACCTAAACACGAGGTGAAAACTATTAAAGTACCCATACCTACGTTCCCACCCACTGCCATGGTGTACTCACTCAATAAGACTGTAGGTAAGTTTTGAGATTGTGAGGTGCTCCTGTAAAGATGTATTTTGATTTCGGGAAATTGACCACTGGATAATAGATCAGTTGCGCTTACTTGGGTGATGTTTCAAAGTAATAGAGCAGAAAAAATGACGACCAATGGAATTTTTCTTTTTACTTTCTATTCTTCTACAACTTCTAGATACCGAGATAGGTAAATCGATTTAAAAAATACCGGTAAATCGTAAAGTTTGACGTCACGGCATACGCTCCCGTAGGCGATGACGTCATAATTCATAACTCCCGCTTCGTTTGTTTGTGCGCAAGCGTTTCTGCCGTCACAACTCTTTGAACTTTTTTATTAGAATGGCAATTAAAAATTGAATTTTCGACCTTTTAAAGTTACTTTTCCGGAGTTTTGACCTCAGATTTGGATTTTTCACAACTTTTTCGTAGGAATCGAGCTTTTATTAATAATATTTTTCCAATTGCAACTCCTCCATTGGCCACTGCTCTAAAAAAACTGAATGGAACAGTGGTCAGTTTGCCGAAAGAAAAATACCTTAAGCTTGGTTGGGTGGAAGAGCTCACTGTGTGAGAATCCTACCAGGAAGCCTTTTAAAATATTTCTTGGGGTTTGAGAAGACGCCATCTTTGAACTTAAAAAAAGAAGGTTTGATAGAGGGAACTCGATTAAAGTAGCTACTCAATTGTCCTCACGAGGCTGAGTGCACCCTGAACTCCAAGCACAGAGCCGAAAAAAACCTCGGCTTCGCCGGGAATCGAACCCGGACCTCCTGCGTGCAAGCCTAGTGTGATACCCACTCGGCCACGGAAGTTGCTTAACGAACATTATCCTTTCAGGATAAAATCTACCCCGGGCGGGAATCGAACCCGCGACCTAACGCTTACAAGTCCAATTCCTTACATCTAATACCTACCTATACT
This sequence comes from Diaphorina citri, assembly GCF_000475195.1. Lineage (NCBI taxonomy): Eukaryota > Metazoa > Arthropoda > Insecta > Hemiptera > Psyllidae > Diaphorina > Diaphorina citri. Next base: position 25,950 of record NW_007378416.1, on the reverse strand, counting down.
TTTTTTTCCTCTCCACAGAGAAAGATGCAGACGACACAGATTCCAGCCAATCACAAGAAGACCTGGTATCTGCCGCCATTATGGCTAAAATATTGGAAGAACGCGAGCGAGAACGACTGAATAGCCACAGACATTGTCCTAGCTGTCGTTGTCATGGAAACGAGAAGGGTAAGTGAACGAATGGAGTGAGGTCTAAGTTTTAACACGAACATTTTTCACAGGTTGGCCATTTTATCTTTCAATTCCCGAACAGAACATAATTCCCAGTACCTATCGATTATTTTGATGAAATTTGGCAAACATGTTTAAAAAAGAAAGATACAGAATTTGAAAATACCTATATCTGTCTCAATTTTAAGGTCCCGAGTTCACTGAACCAAAATACTAATGGCAATTCGTTTTATATTATCTTGAATTTTTTCTCCTGTTTGAATATAGTCCTATCTGTCCTTTATGTTCCTCAAATGCCCCTATGAACTCCTCACACCTAAACTTCTGTCCTGCCTTGGAAGCCAGCAATGACATTGTAGGGAAATATTGGGATGCGAGAGGAAAAATGGCCAAAGATTCTAACATTTGCAACATATAGGTATACAATATTGTTTCTTTGACTTGTATCTTCATTCTCTTGCAGCGTATCACAGCGGGGGACTGGTAGACCAGGTTCACAAGACTACTCAGACCTCATCAGGACGAGACTCTAGTCCCGTGTCCCGCAGTTCATCAGTCTCATCACGAGAAGGACTTCTCATTTCATTACATTCGGATGATAATACCCCCGCGAGTACACCGCGCTCTGGCAAGAAGAGTATGAAACTAGGTGAGTTTTAAAGTAGAAATACACTACCATCACGTCACGTGAGCTCATGGGGAGTCAGAAAGGTGTAGTTCAAAGTTTTCTCATAATATTGTAGGTAATCACGTCACTTGATCTTACCACTCTCACGTCACTTGATCTTACGTGATGTCATGTTAGTGTGTTTCTACCTCTAAGTAGTGCGCCAATGCACTTTTTGGGTACTTTTACATCGGAATAGGACTCTACCTCGAAAAAAATTGTCATTTGGTTGTGCCCCATTCCCAGTACCTAACGATTATTTTGATGAAATTTGGCAAACATGTTTAATAAAGAAAGATGCAGACGACACAGATTCCAAATGTAAGCATTCAAATCTGACTAAAGTCTAAGACTGAGGTCAGATTTGAATCATAATTTGAAAATACCTATATCTGTCTCAATTTTAAGGTCCCGAGTTCACTGAACCAAAGTACTAATGGCAATTCGTTTTATATTATCTTGAATTTTTTCTCCTGTTTGAATATAGCCCTATCTGTCCTTTATGTTCCCCAAATGCCCCTATGAACTCCTCACACCTAAACATATGTCCTGCCTTGGAAGCCAGCAATGACATTGTAGGGAAATATTGAGATGCGAGAGGGAAAATGGCCAAAGATTCTGACATTTGCAACATATAGGTATACAATATTGTTTCTTTGACTTGTATCTTCTTTCTCTTGTAGCCTATCACAGTGGACAGACTTTGATGGACACTCTAAGCACTCAACAGACTTTGGACACTCTAAGCACTCAACAGACTTTGAACACTTACCTAAGCACTCAACTAGTTTTGACCACTCAATCGATTTCTCCCCCTGCTCTCTCCTCACATCATTGATTGATTGGAACTGTTCCTTGAGTAATTTGCGCAGTTGAAGCTTCAACCGCTCAACCAGACACTGAACACTTACCTAAGCACTCAACTAGTTTTGACCACTCAATCGATTTCTCCCCCTGCTCTCTCCGCACATCATTGATTGATTGGAACTGTTCCTTGAGTAATTTGCGCAGTTGAAGCTTCAACCGCTCAACCTCAAGGTCCTGGGTTCGAAGAGTGTCGGACAGAATTTTCTCTGTACTATCCGGTGGTCGGACCGCTCAACCTCAAGGCCCTGGGTTCGAAGAGTGTCGGACAGAATTTTCTCTGTACTATCCGGTGGTCGGAGGGTGGCTAGGTGTTTGGATACCCCTGTGAGTGAGGAAAGCAGCGGCCCTTCTGTCTCCCATTGATTTCATTAAAATCGGATTAACATAATTTATAATCAACATTTAAAGAAAATTCCTCATTTGATTTTTTGTAGAAATGGGTCTCACTTGTTCCCCTCTTTTTAAGAAAGTTCTAAAGTTCACTGAACTACAACTTTAATCTTACCTATCAATTTGATTTTTCTTCCGCAGGTCATCAAATTAGTCAAAGCAATACAAATCCCAGTCAGCCCTCTCACACTGTAAACAAATCAGCCCGTAGTCATAGCAACGGAACTAGCGTGTCCAATCACTCTATCGGTAACCATAGCAACACAAATGTAAACATCGGTAACCTTAGCAACCAGATTGTACACACAAGCGTCCCTAGCAACCAGATTATAAACACAAGCGTCCCTAGCAACGAAGTCCCGGACCTAATCAACCTAGCGGAGGACACAACATCAAGTACCGGTTCGGACGTCAGCGGACCACGCCTGGTTTCAGTTCGAATCCCGGCGGGGTCAAATAATATCCTCCTCGATAACGCAGCGGCATTCGCGGGCCCCATTCTCTACAAGAGTAGGAGTACGGTCCCTAGCGTACACTCGTCCCCTCCGATGCGAAGCACTGCGGTGCGGTTGACGGATGTGAAGTCGGATGCGTCTATATCGTCGGATGAGGATGGCGGATCGAGCGATGCGGGCTATTCGAGTTTGGCACGCGTGCGTACGGAGACGCGGATATAAGGGTTTGCGTACTTACTTGCGTTATGTCTGACCGGATACGATTGATGTGTGATACCGATGGATATCTAATCAGAGTATTTTCGGAGATGATTTTTTTATTAATATTATTTTTTTAACTTTTGAAGAATTTCATATTTGGAGAATATTTTCAACTTTAGGTGTCGTAAAATCATTCATCTTGGACCACAAGACAGATGCTTTTAGAGCTCTGACAAACAATGTAAGGTATCGGAATTTTGAAGACATAAATGTGAAGAATCAAGATTGGTCTCGTGTCTCTTATTTAATATGGTTTAACTTTTATCTCAAAAGTGTGACCCCAGACAATAACCAACCATAAGAGTGTAAAAGTGTTTTCCTAGCTCCGAAAATACTCTGCTGTGGTTGCCTAGAAAATCGTTGGTACAATATCGAATATCATCAAAGCCCTCGACTGGCGTTATGTCTTGTAAAGGAAGGATCACACGATATGCCAGAGAGACATATCATCTGGTAATTTTGTATGGTATATTGCAAAAATTTGACGCCATATAATTATGGTCATTGCTTATCTTAGTTTATGTTAGCTAAGGTCATGTTAATGAAGAACGATCAGACGGTACCCATGGAAGAGAAAATTGCAAGATTGTATATTTCCCGATTTTGAAAATTTGGACCGATTGCAATACTTTCATTACTAGTATAGCTCCGCTATACTGTAGTAATAGAAAGTAAAAATAATGGTTTAGATTTGGAGGAAGAAAAAAAATCTGTATCTATTCGTAAAACCCTATTGAAGTGCTAGGAAGCTAAGATCCTCCAAGTGTTAAGAACTCTTCTTACAAATACATTACTATTCGTATACTGCCACACACTTCATTCCAGACATGACAAGTCGGACCTGACAGGTCAAAACTGACAGGCGACCTGATAGTGTATGGCCGGCCCTAGGATGCTAAGATCCACCAAGTCTTAAGAACTCTTCTTACAAATACATTACTATTCGTTTTATAATATTGTTACAAAATGTATTCATGTTAAAAAGGTTTTGTGATGAACTTGTTTTATACTTTTGGCTTTTTACATAAAACGAAATGTTTTAAAATTTGAAAATTTCTTGTTTTCATTTGTAAATTAATAATGAAAACTTAGATTCTGATTATTCCGAAGCTTTAAATTAGAAAATCTTGCCTTAAAAAGTATACAATAGCCCGTCCCTTATGCCTTTTTTTATTACTATCGTAATAATAAAGGAAGGACGGGCTAAAAAACCATGGAAAGTCTCACCTGACAAAAATAAACTGCGATGTAGTGGTTAGAGCGTTACACTTCCAGTGTTGTAAGTTGATGGTTCCAGACCAAGACAAGCCAATAGAATTTTACGCAGAGAAATACTAGAAAATAAAATCGCTTAAATCGACGCTATAATATTTGAATCAAAATGATCAAGATCAATTTCCTACGACTTTTCAAACCATCCATAGTTCTGATTTTCAGTGAGGGGGAATTCTGTGGTGAGCTTCCTGTATTGTTCTTGGGAATATTGCTTGGTTCTGTCTGGTGTTTTATCTGCAAAATTTTGCACGAATGAAGTGAGCTCTTGGTTTTAACTTGATGATTTTACATTGGGATATCTGTCTCATCCTTTCACCATAACGATCGAAGGTCTGTCTTATTTCTAACTACCTTATTTTAATTTGGCAAAAAAAAAAGAAAGAAAAACAAAAAACAACAACTGAGGACCTAACAAGCTTTAAAGACACTTTGGCCTCTCAACAGAGCAAACTTTGGACACTTAATCGAGTACTCAGTAGACTTATACACTTCGTTAATCACTCAACCACCTTTGACCACTCAACTGGACTCGTACACTTCCAATCAAATGCCTTGAGACTATGCTTAGCACGAACTTAAGAGCCAGCATTTTGTTCATAAATATGGGTGTCAGATTCCGAAAAGGAAAACACGACTCTACTTACCAATCAAAGGACGCCCTTGTCCTCACTCGTACATCCTGGTTCAAGGACACATTAGTCAAGGTCATATACAAGGCCACACTAATCAGCCCATACGTTCCATTATGCTTGAACCTGTAGTGAATTGACTCGACTACCCGGGTACACATTTGAGTGACGAAGCACTCAACAGACTTTGAACACTTACCTAAGCACTCAACAGATTTTGGACACTCTAAGCACTCAACAGACTTTGGACACTCTAAGCACTCAACAGACTTTGGAGGACACTCTAAGCACTCAACAGACTTTGGACACTCTAAGCACTCAACAGACTTTGGACACTTACCTAAGCACTCAACATATTTTGGACACTCTAAGCACTCAACAGACTTTGGACACTCTAAGCACTCAACAGACTTTGGACACTTACCTAAGCACTCAACAGATTTTGGACACTCTAAGCACTCAACAGACTGTGGACACTCTAAGCACTCAACAGACACTGAATTTTCTTCTTGTAAAGTTCTCGGGTTCAGTCCCTTGTGTTAGAGAAATCGATCATAATTTATCATAGTCATATTACGAACTTTTAAGGCCCCAAACACGGGTGAAAAATTTGCTCAGACAAGTTAAGCAAATTTGTTTCTGAACTATTGGGAATCTTCTCAAACCTCTCAAGTCAATGGTTGCGAGTTGGCAGAGGCCATATAAAAAACATGTGTTTCAGCTGTTTTGAGTCGACGGTCGATGTCGATCGTTTGTAGTGTGGGCGCAGCTTAAAGGTTAGGTCATCCACTGAAGGATCTCTTATCAGACCAGACAATTATAGCGTGTTCCACAATACACCTGACTTTTGCTTTTGAAATATGTAAACGAGATAATCGCAAGACTCCATAACTATCGGAAAACAAGAAGGCGGATGAGAATTTTGTTTTTTGTATGTTTTTTGGTTTTATTTTATTTACAAAAATATATCAAAAACAAGGAAAAATCTTTGAAAAGGAGTCAAGGAGAGAGGGAATGAGGAGAATGAAGGAAACAAAGAGAGAGAGATCAATAATAAGGAAGTTCAGTGAATGTTTCTGCCTTGAAACTAGAATTATTCACATTCATAATGACAGAATCAACAATCAATTTTGAAAGAGACAAGATTTTCACAAGAAAGTAGATTGATTGACGCCAAAGATTGACTCAGTACTTTGTGAGCAGTGATAATATGGCACTCACTTGTCTAATGTCTAGAGAGACCAATGGTCTAAATATAATGGAAAACCAAGTAGGCCTTCTTTCACCAAACCTGGGACTATTTCTGCATACATTATGCACTCTCTAGGTATAAAATTTAATGTTCCTGCATTCAAGACAGAGGCATAGTTGACAGTACTTTAGTAAAGTACCGATTTTAGAGTTACAGAGTATATGGACAAATAGCTCCAAGTCCTTCTAAATAGATGAAATGACTAGGAAGAAGGTATGAAGGTTGAAGTGTCTTAGTGGTGGTAGTTATAGCTGTAGCTACCTCCAAGGTGTTCACTGCCACCGTAGGAAGAGTATCCTCCAGAGTATTCACCTCCGTAACCATGACCATAACCAGAGCCATAGCCAGAGTCGGCATACCATCAAACATCAATTTTGTGTGGTTTGGGGGTCAAATAAATACCACTAGTTGTACGCGTACCTCACATTGGGAACTTCTGCTCTAGTTTCACTTGAAAAGGCCACTCCTAAAAGCCACAATGCAACCGGTATTTCAGGCACTAGCGAACCTTGAGTCTACTCTGCCACGGCGGCATTTGACACGCAACTCCGGGTCGGAAAGGACTTTATCGACGCTGACGAAAATGTGAAGATTAACACAGCTTTTTGTGAAACATTGCATTGTGTGAATTTGAAAATAAACACGTTGAACGCGATTATCTCGAAACTACATATGTTTTTGCAGTTATAACCTTCTTCCAGATCACGCCTAAATTATGTCTCAATACAGGCTAGCTGATTTTTCCCCCACCTTTTTGCTTCTACCATTCTTTGCTAAAGTTCAAAGAATGATGAAGAATTTCGTCAAAGTTGATGGTATTCAAACCATTCAAAATTCTTACATGTAATATGCAATTTTGTATGAAATAAATTTGGAACCTGATAATAAGATAAGTCTACACCCGTGGTGGTTTCAATTCGACACTCCTTACTTAAAACTACTGTCTGTGTTTTGGAGCATCTACGATCAGTCCATCATTGACCCAGGAGGCCCCAGATAAAAATTTGTACCCCCCCCT
>NW_007378416.1:10687-18195 GCF_000475195.1 Diaphorina citri | reverse complement strand
TTTTTGATAGGTGTCAGTGGCGTAGCGTGGTCTAACTCCAAGTGTAGGGCGGACACTAATTTCTATCACAATATCTATCTAATAAGAATACAATAATTATTTAAAGTCAATATTTAAGGGTATTTGAGTGGAATTTTTGAGTGTAGGGCCGCCATACACACCCTACATGGACGCTACGCCACTGATAGGTGTGCAACGACCCTGTATAACCGCTACCGTTTTTAGGGATAAAGATTTCACACTCCATTCTGTGACAATTTACCCGTCTCCTCACATTAACCTCACCCAGCTTGAGTGAGACCGGATAAAGCCAACATCACGTGATTGCCCTCATGATCAATGATCATCGATCCGGATACCATAACCAACCATGTTGAGATGATCATACTCTTTACCTAAAGTGTATTTTTCTTTCTGAATGAAAAGGTCAGAACTAAACTACTGATCTTCAATTCTCAAAAATAGACAGCTACGCATTCTCCTCTTATTTATTTGCTTGAGAAAATTTGGTGACTTCGGCACATCCACTGATAGGAAATTAATCCTCTCTCTCTTTCTTTCTTTCTCTCTCTCTCTCTTTCCTCATGGTTCTCTCTCTCTCTCTCTCTCTCTCTCTCTCTCTCTCTCTCTCTCTCTCTCTCTTTATATACACCTATCTCCCTTTCTCTTTATTTTTCCCTCTCTCACTCCTTCCGCCCCTAAATCAATCATACTTCCCATTTTCTTCTTTCCTCTACTTATTTTGTTATTCTTCTAGTGTCTACAATGTAATAGGGTGTTGCCATTATACTTTGTCAATTACCTGTATAACCTGTATTGTATGCACTTTAAAATAAATAAATTCAATTCAAATTCAAAATGGTATAGAATACCAGGCCACCTAGGAATTAAACTAATTTTGGACATACATACCTCCTTTCTTCCTTTCGAGGGGAAATGGGCTTCAGGAGACCAAAATCGTCTCAGATTCGGAAAAGGAAAACATGACTCTACTTACCAATCAAAGGACGCCCTTGTCCTCACTCGTACATCCTGGTTCAAGGACACATTAGTCAAGGTCATATGCAAGGCCACACTAATCAGCCCATACGTTCCATTATGCTTGAACCTGTAGTGAATTGACTCGACTACCCGGGTACACACTTGAGTGGCGGGGTCCCATATTGGGAGGGTTTCCTCTATCATGGGAACACAGTGGTCGTTTTGACACAAGTACGGGTCGATGTGAAGACAGGATTGTTTTGTACAGTTCTGAAAATGAAGATGACCAAGAATTAATGCAAGAGCTTAAGAATCGTTTCTCGGTCAATTAAAACACCTCAGAAATCAGTAGTTGCAATTCAAAGTGTTTTTAAAAGAACACTCCAGCCTAGTTAGCTTAGTTGGTACCTTGTAAGCGCTAGGCCGCGGGTTCGATTCCCGCCCGGGGCGGATTTTGTCCTGATGGGATAATGTTCGTTCTCGGAACGGCTGGATTTCTCCTATCCTGTCTTCCTTCTCTCTTCGATTTCGGGACGATAAGACCGATAATGACGGAGGTCATATTATTGTCCCGGAGTCGAAGAGATTAGGAGGACCGGACATGGAAAAGCTAGCCGTTCCGAGAACGAACGATTTCTGTTTAGGATAAAGTTCGCCCCGGGGGGAATCGAACCCGACACCTAGAGCTAACAAGGTCGGCGCGCTACCTTGTAAGCTAACTAGGCTGTCCCAAGAATTACTGTGGGAACTCTAGAATACGTAATGAACACAATTACGTCATAGGTAAAAATTAAAATACGTTGATACAGATCCTACCTAACTACCTATGTATCTAGATGATTATTAGATGGCCTCACATGCCAAATCAAAGTAAAATGAAACCAAGTTAAAAGTTCTTACCTGGACAGAGGTCAAATTCTCAAAGGAAGTCGACGCCAGCACGAGGAAGTGCTTGTAGTATAGGGGTGCACTCAGAATACTGGCTGGGGTGCACTCCGTCACTTGAGTGCGACACTCGGAGGACCACTCCTCCAAGTAGAATATCGCCTGCGGCGCGGTACACTCGTCACTCAGAATGAAATGATGGGGAAGCTCTGAAAGAAAACAACCGCTAGAAGTTAAGAAAAACGGACAAAGAATACTTATGCTTTTGACTCTACCCCCTTTCACAATAAGAGAAGTGCTAAAAAGTTATTGCACCTAATCGTTCCTTTCAATTCAACAAATAAATTACCTACCTTTCAAAATAAGTCCAGCTGGCATAATGGGCATTTTTCTTCTTGGCAAATTCTTCTTCCAACTTGTACCTACTTTATCTAGTTACCTAGTACGTTTCAGTACTAATAGGTATATAATTATAAGTTTTTGATGTTCCATAGGTACCTTTCTTACCTCTGAACTAAACATTACCTAGATAGATACCTATTGCAAACACATCCATTGCACGTGCAAGATTCAGGTGTTGTAATCCTGTTACCTACTACATCAAAAATGTCTGAACCCCAATACAGTTGGCAAAGAAGATTAAGTTCAAACAGATGATACCTGCTTACGTACATATAAGTACCTTACTCTCTAGTTCTAATCTTCTAATGTACTTAACCTACCAATTTTGGAGTAGGTATGCTAACAACCTATACCTACTTTGGATACCTACTCAAGACTCAACTGAACGAACTGCCGGAACCTACCTCTCGGTAGGTACCTCGATGAAGATGCGATATGTACTGTCAGAGTCAGTATAGGTACCTACCTCTTAGGTCGATCCTCGTATATTTCGTACAGATAGGTCTACCTACACATAGATAGGTAGATATATTAGGTCTGTTGTTTTGAATGTCAGCCCCGTCCATCACAATTTATGTCTTCAGCCAAAGTGGCCTAGATCAGCATCCTATATAGTTATATAAATATATAGCTGAATTCCGTCGCTTCGCTCCGGAATCCCGCTAGTTCATCCCGAGGCATGGCCAAACTTGTGGAAAAGGCATGGCCGAACTTGTAGTTGTCAAACTAAAAACATAAACGAAACTCAAATATTAGGGGAGCGAGGAAAAGTTTTCTCTCCCGCAGTCTTTGCACTCTGTGTATTTCTTATGGTGATTTTAGCGATCAAAAATTGATCATATCTCAGGATCGGTTTAGATTTTCGCAAAATCCTTTCTTATTGCACACCTAGACCATAAAAGGAATATTCCTACCAAATTTCAGCTTTCTAGGTGTTGTGGTTCTAGAGATAGAGCGATCAGTGTGTGAAATGTGAATGGATCTCGTTCTTATAATATAAGATACCCACTAATCAAGTTGTGTTTTAGTGTTTAGGAAATAATACCGCCTATCAAATTTCAAATCAACGATCTTTTCAGGAAAACCAGGCAAAACCTGTTTATTTTTTTTTTATTTATTTGTTTTTACGGAGGCGGTAGGTAGGTACAGACGAAAATGAAAATTGTAGCGCTAGTTTTAGGAATTTAGTCACAAATTAATTTTACTAAACTGCCAATTTTGTCAGGATTCAAAATGTAATGTTGATTTAGATTATACCTATAGGTGTTATTGTTTCCTCAGCGTCGATATTTTCTGATCAAGGATCAAAATGGTTAATTTATCATTTCTATTGAACCGGTCGTGATCTACAAGTGTCCGGTTATGGCAAATGTGTGATTTAGATTTCCTTGCAATTTCATCTGATTTGCCCGGGTCTACAGTTATCTATCTATCTAGACAGTAGAAGTTGAATAGCTAGTAGAGCCTACTAGAACTGCTCGTAGATAAAAAGTAGGTAGGAAAAGCACGTAACTTATGTACATGTTCCAAATTACAATCCTATCACTGGATTCTATCCGACTAGGACCAGGAGAACATTTAGATAGGTAATTTAGGTAGTGTTTTGGGTTCTACGATCAAATTTCTCGTGCAAAAAGCGATAGCTGATCAACAGGAAAAGCCCTTCATGTCTTACCTTTTGTTTGTTTACAGTATGCTTTGGACCGCTAAAAGGATTTTCATGAGCCATATCCGCCTTGAATCGTACGTAGGTATAGGAGTAATTTCACAATAGTGGCCAAAAATTGATTCTTGACGCTTGTCCAATGTCCATCCGTAGTCCCAGGGTAACACTCTTCAACCCGTTGACCCGGGCATTAGTTTTGCTAATAAACCATTTACTATTCTCCATAATTATTTCATTAAAATCATTTCATCTATGATCTATTAATTAATAATTCTTCTCTATGATCTAGTGTTCGATTTCACACCTTAATTAACAAGGCGACCTTCACCAGATGTGTGTATCGTATGAGTTGATTTTAGACAGCTAAATCTGCTAGATATCCATCTGTTACCTACATAGTCTAGGGGAGGTAGTATTGACCTGGCACATCTTAACAGAATGCTCAGGAGGTCTTGTTTACCAATGTCCAAGAATGGTGTGTCCAAGTGCTTTTCTTCTTGAAATGTGGGATATCGCGTGCTACTGCATGGCTTTTCCCGGCTCCACTCAGACTCGGTGAGACGTTAATGTAAGGAAGCGGGTAGCGGGTAGCTTGTGGCCGAACGGAGGTTAAATTGAAAGTCAATCCAGTTAAACTATTAAGCAATATGAGTGATATTACGATCATCATAAGACCAATCTTCTGTCTGTCTGTCTGTCTGTGTGTCTGTCTGTCTGTCTGTAAACAAAATATCTCGAGAACGGTAAAAGCTAAAGACTTGAAATTTGGTATGCAGCTGTAAAATGTGACAAGGATGCGACACGAAACATTTGGTTAATATCGATGCAACGGTTGGCGGCATTTTACCGCTTTTTGGCGGTTTTCAGTATAATTTAACAATATCTCGGGAATGGTATGAGCTAGAGACTTGAAATTTGGTAGACTTGAAATCTATGTAGTTCACAAATGTGACAAGGATGTAACACAAAACGTTTAGTTGAGATATAGGTGCTGCGCTTGGCGGTATTTTAACCGCTTTTGGAGGTATTTCGACCGTTTTTTGGCGGTTTTCAGCTATACCGACTAAACGGTTAGAGAACACACCTTAATGCTATCAGATCGTGTGAACACACCTTAATGCTATCAGATCGTGTGAACACACCTTAATGCTATCAGATCGTGTGAGCACACCTTAATGCTATCAGATCGTGTGAACACACCTTAATGCTATCAGATCGTGTGAACACACCTTAATGCTATCAGATCGTAACGTGCATGGCGGAAAAAGCTTGAGACCTATTTCTGTCAGATAGTCTGAGTGTGAGTGGCGCGGGCATAAGCGGGGATTAAAAAGTGTGAAGTTCAGCTTATGAGAAGTCCTTCATCACTCATGGAATAGGCCTCCTCTGGTTTGATAGAGGGGGTCTTTTCGTTCCGAAATCGAAGAGAGGAGCACAGGACAGGAGAAAGCCAGTCGTTCCAAGAACAAACCTCATCTGTTTAGGATAAAGTTCTTCCGGGCCAGAATCGAACCGACTTAGTGCTTACAAGACAGATGCTCTACCTTTCCAAGCTAACTAGGCTGGCTGAATTTAACCTTCAGAACTTTTTGTCAACCTGAATGACAAATTTGACTTACCAAAACTAATAGGTGCCTATTCTATATGACTTACCAAAACTAATGCCCCATTTGCAGAACAGCGTCTTGTCGGGAAAGTCACTTGCTCCAATGATTTGTCCAATGACATACACTTCGGCCATTAGATTAGGTAAATCTGTTCCATTTGGACCAGGAGAACTAAACACCCAATTTGGAATCGATATCTTTTTATAAACAGATTTAAATTTTAATAACACACGATCTATATAAAAAAATAGGTACTCGTACCTTGGCGATTGGTAATTGGTGAAAAATATTTATATATAAAAACACTTAAAATTAAAACGAATTATTTTAATGAAAACACTAGGAAAATGGCAGAGAAGCTTCGGGGAACTGAGGGTTGTTTACATTTTTGGAATGATGTTGCCATGGTAACAAAATACAAAACAAACAGAATAGTCTACCCCCTACCCCCTGTTAGAAGGTACCTACAGGCACCGAAAGATATATACCTACCATTAGAAACTTTATTTGTTGTCTAAAAAAAGTTCCCACCTAGTACATACCTACCTACCGAGATAATTTTATTATCTACCCATTTGTTTGATTCAACATTGGAAAAAAAATTGTTGTCTAAAATTAATAATAATTTAATGAATGAACAGGTAGGTACCTAGGTAGTTAAAAACTGTAAAAATCCCTGTTCCTTAAACTAGAAAAAAAAATGTTAAAAGCAAAATGCGAAGTTTCAGAGCACGTGTTTGGTTTGAAGTGTGGACAAAATTTAAAATGGCGCCACTCAAGTGCTGCTCCGCTCATGTGGTGGAAAAAATGGCGCTTTTCATTTGAGGCGCGAAATATTTGAAATTTGACTTTTTGAATTTGACTCCATGGTTTGCCAAGAAATTTCTTTTTTAATTTTTACAATTCTTGAAGAAAATTGCTGAAAAAAGCTCTATTCGCTGGCATTTTTTATATTTTCAAGTGATATTATTTAATTGTACATGTCGCACTGAAGCTGCGACCATCGGAAATTATCCAAAAGTATGAAACTAATATGAATAAATCAAGAAATAATGATTAGGACATTATGAATTGGTTATAAGGTATGTGCCCAAAAATAATCTGTTAGAACTTGATAAGCTGATAAATATGTACCTATTCAGATAAAAAAAAGCAGAATCCTAAGTGTAAGGGATAAAGTTCGCACACTTTGTGGGCACATTACCGTATTATACAAAAATCCCTAAAATACGCATTTTTTCTCGAGGCGTCTTTGACCTTATTTGTATTTTCACTTTGGTCCCTGAGTAAAACTGTAAAAGTTTCAAAGTAGGTAAAATTGGGTTTACATATTTATAACATGGAAAATCACAAAGAAAGAACTGCACTAATGGGCACACTACCCGCAATACTTTGTTTCCTTTTTGTAATACTAGCTGAATTCCGTCGCTTCGCTCCGGAATCCCGCTAGTTCATCCCGAGGCATGGCCAAACTTGTGGAAAAGGCATGGCCGAACTTGTAGTTATCAAACTAAAAACATAAACGAAACTCAAATATTAGGCGAGCGAGGAAAAGTTTTCTATCCCGCAGTCTCTGCACTCTGTGTATTTCTTATGGAGATTTTAGCGATCAAAAATCGATCATATCTCAGGATCGGTTTAGATTTTCGCAAAATCCTTCCTTATTGCACACCTAGACCATAAAAGGAATAATCCTACCAAATTTCAGCTTTCTAGGTGTTGTGGTTATAGAGATAGAGCGATCAGTGTGTGAACTATGAAATGTGAAATGTGAACTGTGAAATGTGAATGAGTGAATGGATCTCGTTCTTATAACTTACTAGTTCATCCCGAGGCATGGCCAACCTTGTGGAAAAGGCATGGCCGAACTTGTAGTCATCAAACTAAAAACATAAACGAAACTCAAATATTAGGCGAGAGAGGAAAAGTTTTCTCTCCCGCAGTCTCTGCACTCTGCGTATTTCTTA
>NW_007378416.1:6865-10521 GCF_000475195.1 Diaphorina citri | reverse complement strand
AAAACAAGAAGGCGGATGAGAATTGTTTTTTGCACGTTTTTTGGTTTTATTTTATTTACAAAAATATATCAAAAACAAGGAAAAATCTTTGAAAAAGAGTCAAGGATAAAGTTAGGGAATGAGGAGAATGAAGGAAACAAAGGGAGAGAGATCAATAATAAGGAAGTTTATGAATGTTTCTGCCTTGAAACTAGAATTATTCACATTCATAATGACAGAATCAACAATCAATTTTGAAAGAGACAAGATTTTCACAAGAAAGTAGATTGATTGACGCCAAAGATTGACTCAGTACTTTGTGAGCAGTGATAATATGGCACTCACTTGTCTAAAAAGACTAATGGTCTAAATATAATGGAAAACCATGGAGGCCTTCTTTCACCAAACCTGGGACTATTTCTGCATACCTTCTGCACTCTCTAGGTCTAAAATTCAATGTTCCTGCATTCAAGACAGAGGCATAGTTAAAATTGACAGTACTTTAGTAAAGTACCGATTTTAGAGTTACAGAGTATATGGACAAATAGCTCCAAGTCCTTCTGAATAGATGAAATGACTAGGAAGAAGGTATGAAGGTTGAAGTGGCTTAGTGGTGGTAGTTGTAGCTGTAGCTACCTCCAAGGTGTTCACTGCCACCGTAGGAAGAGTATCCTCCAGAGTATTCACCTCCGTAACCATGACCATAACCAGAGCCATAGCCAGGGTAACCTCCATAACCTCCCTCGTAACCTCCATAGCCTCCAGATGACACGATCACTGGCTTGCTAATGTAGACTGGCTGTGGTACAGGGACTGGTACTTTTCTCTCGACAGTGACTGGGTAGGGTTTTGGTACTTCAACGGGGTATGGGCTTGGTACTGGGACCTTGACAGGGACTTTGACTGGGTATGGGACTGGCTTCTCAACTGGGTATGGGACGGGTTTCTCTACTGGCACTGGGTATGGCTTTTCAACTGGGACGGGGTAGGGTCTGTCGACTGGGACATGGACAGGGACCTTGACTGGGTAGGGGACTTTCTTCTCGACTGGGACGGGGTATGGTGCAGGGACAGCTACTGGGACCTCACGGTGCACAGTCACTTGTCTGACAATACCTTCATTAGGGCCGTAACCGTAACCTCCAGCGTAACCACCGTAACCTCCAGCGTAACCACCATAACCTCCGCCTAGACCTCCATAGTAACCACCTTCATGTCCTCCATAACCAGAGTAGGAACCATAGTCACTACCATAGCTTTCATAACCACCGTAGCCTTCATATCCATATCCTAGACCAAACAGACCACGCTTCTCATTCTTGCCGGCCTTGGCGTCGGTTTTGCCGTCAGAGGGAGCTGCGACTTTCTTGTCCTCAGCCAGAACAGCTGCGACTAACAGTAGAACACACACCTGAGAACATAATACAGGATATGTCGATTAGAATATATGCTGTGGAAACGGCTACAGTCATATGATACCTCTGAGAATGCTTGGAGACTGTTCTGGCGTAGTTCCCGAGCATGCTTAGAGGTTTATAAACACCGTAACTGTCTGTAGCTCAGATTGTAGGCCCGGGAGTTAGATAGGAAAGTTTATTGACATTAAATTTTAGATCTTGACAAAGACTAATGTACTTTTAGAGACCAAGTTTACGGACATATTAGCACCTAGTGGCTGTTCTTCAACGGAACCTTATACCTACTCAAGTTACGCGCCTATGCCTCCGTTACTATTTGACTACTTTATTTTGAAAACTCGAACTCCAGCCAAGGCGGGTAAGCGAGGTAGAATACACAAAGTGTTTATGGAAATATGAAATTTGATACATGATATGAGGCTTTTCTTAGAAAAAGAAGAAACAATATCCAAATTAAAATTAAAAATCGAACAAGGGAATATAATGAAAACCCTGCTTGAATATTTAGCGTGGAAACTATTAAAAATAAACGAAGATTATTAGTTTTTGGAAAATATCATTTAGAACAAAAATTCTAATTCCGCATACTATAAAAAAAGCTTCACGGAGCACAAATAGGTACGTATTTTAGGCTATTTCATTCCTTTAATCAAAAGTTTTAGTTTGTTTTTGTCTCTTTTTGATGGTTTCAAATTTTCACAAATATCCATACTGCGGCTTGTTCGAATGCTAAAAACGTTTATACACTGCACTAAAAACTCAATAAGTAGGACGTGTGATCACGTTAACCTAAAATTACTAAAAATTCTCAAAAGCACAATGATTCAATGAAATCAAATAACACTCAATGAAAAAATCCGCAAAGTGAAAAAATTGTACTGTACAATAAAGCTTTTCATGTTGTATCATTGTAAATAAAATCCAAAGTTTAAATAATTTTATTTTTAAATAAAATAATAAACTAAAGTATTTTTATTGATTTCAACCCACTCGGTTTGATGATTGAATGGCAACACTGATATCTTTTATACGAATTAGTAATTTTTATACAAACCTAAGAAAACATTTGAATAAGTTATGCCCCTCCCCCCCTTAAAACCAGAAAAGGGGAAAATATGAATGAAGGCGAGAAGAAGTAGGAAGAAAGAAGGCTAAACTACATAGAGTAGATCTAGTTTAAACTACACCATTCTGAGGTTCAGAGTTTAAAACCATCCCCCACACGTACGATACTTGCCCTCGTTAACAAGTTTTTATTGATGTTTGTTTTACTCTTTTTTTAGTTCGGGCTTAACTCCTGGTATTAAATATGCTATCCGGTCTATGCTTTAGTAAGTACAGCCCACTTACTAGACCATACCAGTACACAAACGGATTAAAGCTCCCTCCAGAGCATTCACTATCACTCTCCGACCAAGCGACCCAACTTTAGAGTTCCCCGACACCCCCGAGAAAAATGCCACACAAATACATGGCCCGATCCTACTCGAGCTGCTGCACTCTATCGACAGGGCCGCCGTTAAAAATTTTAATAAAATATAAATAAAAACAAACGAAACATTAAGCGAACAAAATATTATAGAAGTTATATTTACCTTTTCTATATTATATTTGCACGTTTGATTTCTATTTTTCATTTTTACTTAAAGTCAACTGCTCAGACGCTTTTTTTTAGTTTAAAAGCGTTAAAGGGCGGTTGAAATGTGCGAATTTTCCGACCTGTTTACCGGATCGAGTCGGGTCGTGTATATTGTGTCGGAATTACTTAAGAAACAAGCGGATATTGAAGGCGTTTGTCAAACATGATGTTAAACTTCTTTAAGCCCGTTTTTACAAATTGAGCTTTTCTTTAAAAGAGCTTTCTCGTAAATATATGAGCTAGTTTAGGCCGGAAACCCAGCCGACATTCCCGGAATGTAATACTTTTAATAAAACACAAGACGATAACAGCGTTCTTCAAACGCCAGACTAAAACTACTTTAGCCCCGTTTGTACCAAATCGTGGATTACGGGTAAAAACTAGACTAAATCGATCTCATAGAATCCCGAGATATCCGACAAAAAGACTAAATGCTTAGGTGACTAGGCGTGGATTACGGATAAAAGATAAACTAAAATCCCGATCTACATTAGAAATTCCCGAGATATCCCCGGCAAAAAGACTAAAGATGTTAGGTGACTTAGTGTACAACTGAGTTTCACAGGTGTGTTTCACTAGAACGTTGAGTAGAGCATTTCAGCCCGATATCAAGTCATTTG
>NW_007378416.1:0-1100 GCF_000475195.1 Diaphorina citri | reverse complement strand
ACAAATCACCAATCCATATGAATTTCCCATTTTTGGTGCTTCCCCTATTGGCAGATGAACATGGAAATATGAAAAATTGAATAGGCCATAACTCCGGCCCTGGTTGACGGATCGAGCTCAATCTTATACCAAAGTACTACGTTCTTTAAGGCCTTTGATATGATGTATCACAAGTAGGGAGTTCTCATTTAAGATTTTAAAGTTGGCCCCCCTGGAGCCGCCACTGGCAGAGACAGAATTTTGAGAACCACTGCAAAAAATGGTTTTTTATAAGAAATAACTATATGCCAAATTTCAGGTTCCCATCTTTAGCCACTCAAAAAATATTCAAGGGTCCCCGGACTTTTGAAACACTCTGTATAAACGAGATAATCGCAAGACTCCATAACTATCGGAAAACAAGAAGGCGGATGAGAATTGTTTTTTGCACGTTTTTTGGTTTTATTTTATTTACAAAAATATATCAAAAACAAGGAAAAATCTTTGAAAAAGAGTCAAGGATAAAGTTAGGGAATGAGGAGAATGAAGGAAACAAAGGGAGAGAGATCAATAATAAGGAAGTTCATGAATGTTTCTGCCTTGAAACTAGAATTATTCACATTCATAATGACAGATTCAACAATCAATTTTGAAAGAGACAAGATTTTCACAAGAAAGTAGATTGATTGACGCCAAAGATTGACTCAGTACTTTGTGAGCAGTGATAATATGGCACTCACTTGTCTAATGAGACCGATAGTCTAAATTAAATGGAAGACCAAGTAGGCCTTCTTTCACCAAACCTGGGACTATTTCTGCATACATTCTGCACTCTCTAGGTCTAAAATTCAATGTTCCTGCATTCAAGACAGAGGCATAGTTAAAATTGACAGTACTTTAGTAAAGTACCGATTTAAGAGTTACCTACAGAGTTTATGGACAAATAGCTCCAAGTCCTTCTGAATAGATGAAATGACTAGGAAGAAGGTATGAAGGTTGAAGTGGCTTAGTGGTGGTAATTGTAACTGTAGCTACCTCCAAGATGTTCACTGCCACCGTAGGAAGAGTATCCTCCAGAGTATTCACCTCCGTAACCATGACCATAACCAGAGCCATAGCCA